>NW_010300435.1:0-29392 GCF_000700745.2 Antrostomus carolinensis | reverse complement strand
TTTCCCTCTTTTTGGCCTGTTTCATTTCCCTCCTACTTTAGCTCAGGGGAAAGCAATTTTCAAAATTAGCTGGATGGCTATAGAGGAGAAAAATGGAAACACAGGAAAAAATACATATAATAATTGCATTTTTTTTTACTTTTTTTACTTTAAGAATTGCAGAAATATCCTCAACATTTTAAAATCAATTTCATTGATGGAGATCCTATTTTAAAAAGAAAGTCAACTGCCAATTATTAAAATCTTGCTCCAAAATACTGATCAGCTTAATTATAATTAATTATGGGATCACCTGGTTACATGCAACATCAAGGATTTCTTGAGTCCTCATGAGCTAAGTCATCTTAAAAGCAGGAACAACTTAGTTTACAGAATTGTGCAAGCCACCCAGTGAGGATGTCCAGGGAAGCATAACAGAAACAAGCTTCCAGGCAGGAATCAACAGTCCTTTCCTGCCTCTGAGAAGACATTACACCCATGGCTCTTTGTAGGAATTAAGATACAAGGTCTTCATCCACCCTTCAAGCAGATAAGCAACAGCACACCTTGGAGTGGCCATGACCCGAATGGGACTTAATCACATGTATATAATTAAAAATGGATTTATGGACTTCCCAGAACAGGACCAAGTTCCAACAAAATATCCTTCTGTCTGCCCATCACCAGGAAAAGTGACTACAACTCTGAGACATTATTAAAGCTGATGAGACCGTGGGGCTTTTAAAATTTTCTTTCATGTCCAAAATTATTCATTTGTCTTTTTAGGTGTTATTTTGGTTAGATTAGCTTGCGTTTTCCATCTGAATTCTCAATGAGAATACAGCTGTAGTGTGATCTCAACCTTTTTTTTAAAAAAAAATAAAAAATTTTATTACTTACCACAGAATTTAAGATAGGAAATAATAGCAAGCTTATTGGGCTTGAAGACAATCCCTAGTGGTACACATTTTAACTGGGGTATAGCTGTTAATATGTCTGTGATACAATTCCCCACAAGTCAAAGTTTGCCAGAGAGCCTACTTATTCAAAGCAAAATAATGGTTAGGGCAAATATCCTGGGATCTGTAAAATCTACTGTTTCTAAAATTAATCTCCTTTACTCTATGAAAGAAGACTATGAGAATTATACACCTGGGAAGCTGCAAAGAACACTATATTATAGTTAGCTAAACTGGACCAAATTCTTTCCTCATGCAAACTTCTGAAGCCCATGGAATTACAGAAGCAGTGGTTTTAGCCTGCAGCATCTGATGGGTGACTGGTGTGGCAGGTCTTAGGGACACTTCCTGCAGCATTACTGTAGGATATAATTTTGTTACAGGTAAGGAAGCAGCTTTAGGAAGCTTTACAGTAAAATGACATGTTTGTACCATTGAAATATTATGACTTTTTGGCATAGTCTGACCTATTTCCCTGAGCAGGTCTGAAATCATTTTGCATGCTTAGTGGCAGAGTAAGTGAGTCTACAGATCGCTCCATTGTGCTACTCATCCTCACAACTATCCCCTAATATACAAACTGGTGACAAGTGTAGACACTATCCTGAGACTTCTCCTGATCTATGCAAACTAAAATCAGCTCATAAGGATAACCAAAAGCAGAGATGAACAGTAGTACACTCTCTTTCCCCTTCTCTCCTATTTCAAACCATGGCACTTTCTTATGCACCTCTGTTGAAGGTCTTAAGCACCAAAGACACAGTTTTAGAGTGTGTGGAAAGAATCGAGAATTGTGTTGTGTCCCCTTTACACAAGATGCATGGTAGCAAAATAGGTGATCTGCTCTTTTGTAGTAACATAAGTTTTTAATCCATCTGTGATAACTGCATCTCATCAAACTATACTGGATTTAACACCTTTCCTAAAATGTACAGACTTCTAACTAGAAATTAGGAATTAGAAGGAGTTGGACAACGTTGGTATTTCTGTTTCATTCTTTACTTCATGAAATGTTCTGGATGCAAAGTCACTTATTTGTATTTCAGCCTTTTCTTCTACAAGATACAGATTTTATTTTCTTAAAATACTGTTCACTTCTGAGGCTGAACAGCTACATCAACACCTACACGAATCCCAGGATTTTGAAGGCAGACATTTTTCTTCTGTGGTGAGAAAAGTGTGTGATCAGATAATACTGAGATTACATATAGATCCTGGTTGATATCAATATACACACACATGCACATACATAGGGTCTGTATGTTACTGTAGTGCCTTGTCACCTCCCCCAGGAACGAAGGCCCAGTTCAGTGAAAGACTGCAGATAAAGTGAGCGTGACCTACAGCAGCAATGACAGAGCCTGTGCCCTAAGCAGCTGCAGTCAGACAGGACAGAAAGCAAGGCAAACAGGAAAACACGGTGGAGATGGGCAAGACGATTGCAAAATAAAATAAATAGGATTTAACAGAAAGCAGGAAAGTAGAAAGCTCAGCTTGTCCTCATATGATTCAAGCTACACTTGCAAGTGAACACGCTTTCTCCTAACAGAAATAAAGGTCTCTAGTGACAGTGTTTTACCTGAAACTGAAAGATAATCAGTTATTTAAGATAGAAATAAAGCGAGTGCACAAAGCACTTTGCAGAAGCTCATACAATCCCCTGTAACACTTTTGCCTTACTGAACACTTTGAAATAGGAACTGAACATTTCAGCAGAAGTTAACCCAGCTCAAGAGTCCATAAAATTGGCTGTTGTTTGTCACCCATAGATTATCTACTCTCATGACCCCTCCTTCCTTTCTGCACTCTCTTCTTTTACTATTATTCATGATTTGTCAGCAGCCAAGAAATTCCTCTGGGTTTCAGTGATGAAGTGCTTCATTTGGACTAATTGTTTCATTTAGTTTAAAAGAACAAAGAAAAATGTCAAAGCACATTTACTCTTTTGGATATCTGTTGCTAGACATAATGATGTTTGGAACTGAAAATTGAAGATTTAACTTTCAAAAATATTTTAAGTCAAAGCAGCACATACTATAGATATTATAGAGCCACGGTGAAGAGAGCATCAAAGTTCTTGTGTTTGTGCCACTGCACATTTCATCTAAAGATCAGTAATTCTCCCAGACTGCCTTGGCAGATCTCAGATACGACAACACTGAATTAAGGCTCATCATCCTCTGCTCACTAGACAAACAAACAAGATTCAACACAGCAATGTCTGCTGGAAGTGGAGTAGAAGGTAAGAGCAGAAGAGAAAAAAAAATAGGATAAACTGGCACAGGGGAACTATAACGTCAGGACGTTAGAAAAAAGGCAGGAATTTGGGACTGGAAATGAGAACAATACAATACTATGTGGAAATATTATTAGCAGATGGGAGGATGAAACAGTCATTGAGTAGGCACCCGTTGTCATAGGATTTCAGATCCGAAATGACATACCATGGATGGGTAAATTCGCCCAACCAGCCAGCTATGCAGGCTCTTGCATTAAGCTTTAACTGAGCTGTATCATCCAAATAAATGGGAAAGTAGGTTTCACTCTCAGCTTCAGTGAAACTACACCTGCTTACTTTTCAGTTGAATTTGGTGCTCAGTTTCTCTTTATTTCTTCTCTTCTTGGTTCAGATAATGGGCCCTTTCCCATCCCGGGTAAAGGAAAATATAGATTAAAATGACTTACAGAGAAAAAAAACCTATTAAAATTCATTAAAAATTAACTCAAATTTAAGAGAGGAGTTTTACATGGGCTATAGACAAAAACCAGACTAATAGCAGAGCAGACATTTTTAGGTATTCATTCCCAAATTGTGTTTCAGGGACAAATGACCTATGTCTCAGCCTGGTCAATCATCTCCAACTGGTCTGCTGGCAAACATTAAGCTATATGTTCACTCAGTACCGTGCATCATGGGTTGCAAGAACGGGGGTCAGGTTGAGCCTGCTCTGTTTGTCAAAAAAAAAAAGTGAAAATCACCACACTTTTTCTTTGGCTGTACCTGCACTGCTATCCATTTTAATTGCTCTCTAGTCTCCCACCCCAGTGCCTTTGTGACTAATAGATTAAAACTCTTCTACCAAAGGAATGTATGTACCTTTTTATAACGAACTTTTACGGCATTACTTCCTTATTATATCAGTACTCAACAAAAAGAATGTTAACAGCCACCTGAACTCAACCGTTTGCATGTTTCTGCATACTATACAGTTGTTAAGGGAATATAAAATAAACCTCTGTGTCATACTTAAGCTGAACTTCTTGCCACACTGACAACAAGCCACCTGTGATCCTAATTCTGTGATGTATTATAGGCTTTTGTGCAAGACTGAAAGGAGTTGGTTTGGTGCTACAGTTGATTAACCCTGAGACAAGTAGAATAAATAAAGCAAAAAACGACTTAATTTTTACAGTTTACAATTGTGGTGTGTGCACTGGTATCATACACAGATGAAACTTAATGGCTTTTATTTATTCTTGTCCTTTATGGACAAACTAATTAATGCTATTGTGTACAGCATACTCTACCCACCCACTGTGTCCAGTCTACTGAAAAAACCTAGTTGCCCTTATTGTGATGTACCACCCTAGCATGATCTCCAGTACATTATAGCTTCAGATGATGTGTGCAGCGGAGTCTGTGGCAGCTGTTAAATCAGGATTTAGTTCATTGATGCGAGACACTACATTGAAAGAAATTGACTTAGTGTCCTGGGCATTCTCCTAGCCATAAAATGTGACATACTTTGCCTACTTAAGTACTGATATCTGGAGGAGTGAAAAGTTTAGGGGGAAGATATATCATTGCTCTCAGCTCTATTGTGCAGTAAAACCCGTGTTTGAGTAATGGTGCCTGCATACAGCATATTTAAACCAATATTATTTTAGTTGGAGCAACATAGAGTGTTTCTTCTTTCAATGGTCTTCAGTGTTGTCTGTGAGATTTCTTTCAAGGACATTATCAAGTGGAAAGAAGTTTACACATTATTCCACAGCTACATCTGAAAATAAAGCAGCTCAGCAGTTTGGAGATGCAGCTGGCAATATCCACAGTTACATAAATGGCTGTGTACTCTGAAAGTCAGCTGCAAAGTTTTCAGGGATATGGCCACATTTTCCCCTGTTTAGTATTTACCAACTTTCGAGATTTCTCATTTGTTGTCTGTCAAACTAATATTTAAAAGCAGAAGACACTCTTCTTTTAAATTGAATTGCACTGAGAATTTGCTTGTCACACTAAAGAACAGACTTGTTTATTTGATATTTTTCTTTATATAGACCAGAAAATAAATAGTATACTTGCATTTTGTGTAATGTACTTGGGCATAGTTGTATAAATGTTGCTTCTCCTCATCTTGAGGCCAAACAGATTGTAGTTTTTGACTTAATATTTGAAAAAATCTGAGGAAAAGCTCTCATACAAGCAGTTCTGTTTTTTCCTGGGAATTGATAGTGACCCTGTCTTTCATAAACCATTCAGGCTGTATGAAGACTTGAGCTCCAGCTCATACTGTAAGGAGCAAATTGGATTTTGACACTGTAAGATAAATGGAATGGAGCTGTCCTGGCTGTCTCTGGTAACCACAGGAAGACCTTAAATAGGCACCTAGCCCTCAGATGGCCAAGAGAAGCCCTTCTTCACTTACGTGATAAGATGAAACTTTAGTTCATGTCCCCCAGTCCATTACTAATGTAGTGATACATAGGAAGCTAACAGTTCCATTTCAGTGTTAGTCTGGTTTCAGGTTTATAGTTAATAATGAATTAAAAATTCTTCTGATTTGTTAATGCATCATTTTCTGTAAAACCTGTTCACATTTCAAAATGGATGTATGTATTAATTCTCAACTCTAATATTAAAGAAGTACCTTGCATGGGTTAAGAAACAAACAAACAAACAGCTGATATTGATGATGGCACAACTGAAAAGAAATTCCAGTACTCAAGTATTAAATCATCTCTCAAGCAGCAGCCTAGCACCCTCCTTGATTCTGGGCCTGCTGTCCAGTCTGAAGATTTCTCCACAGGGCAGAAAAGGAAAGATTATTGACTACATAAATCATCTTCTTCCCCCAGAGTATGTCCCATAAAGTCTGCTTATTGCAAAGCGAGTTCTGTGGAGGCAGATCCTGTAACACCATGTTTTCAAAAAGTATTTACTAAAAGTGTATGGCTGAAGTCCAAGACTGCAGTTCCAGACCACATCTACAGGCATCAGACAGGCACTGCATTCACCATGGCAAGCAACGCAACTAGAGGAATGAAATCTACTTCCTCCAACAGAACACCACCTTCGTAATCTATTAACTCTCCCACATCAACCCTTCCATCCTTCCTTCTACTATTCCATATTCCCATACACAAAGAAATACTGAACTTTTCCCTTTCTTTCACTTCTCTAGCTTTGTAATTTCCACCACGCTATTAGGTTTACTCCAGGCAGTTCCCTCAGATCAACATCCTTTTTCTGAAAAAGTAGAACCAAGAAAGAAACCAAGAAAGTGCCTAAGGCTTTCCTGGTAAGACATGTTTGTCCCATCTCAAAAGCTTGCTGAGCCCAAGGTTTTTCCTTTTATTCTTCATTCACATTACTCTAAGACTTACAGACACATAAGTTTTGGCACTCTGGTACATTACACCTTTTGTGCAACTTTTGCTCCAGGTCAATAGGTTTTGTTTCTTTTCCAATTTCAGACTCTATTCCTGCCTCTTTTGTTTCTGTCCTTCTAAACAAATAAGTAGTTTCCCTTCACTACAGTTTGTCGTTGTTGTTTCCCTCCTTTTTTGTCTTTTGTACAGCCTGACTCTTCACGTTGGTGTCCCTTGACTTGATACCACAGTACAGCTTCCTTGCCAGAATATATGGAATGCTTTGATTCTCTTCTCTCCCCTTGTTATTCTGCTTCTCAACTGGGAAAGATACATTAACATCTGAAGCTTTCCATTCTAGGTAAGAGGACGACTTTCTCATTAGAGATACTGTCTGCTCGGTCCAGTTTTACATTTTGCCTTGTTATTGATATTAAATTGACAATTAATGTTGGCTACTTATGGATATTGGGGACATAATTCTCACCATAAAACATTTACTGGAGTAAACTCAACCCAGCAAACAAATTGATACCTACAAGGGGAACAATATAAAAGCTAGCAGCAGGGCACAAGTTTATTTTATGCAGATGTACAGTTTGCATATTATGGGACTCAACAGCACTCAAGTTTCCAATAACTTCTTTTTTTGCTTGACCAATTTTCTTCATTACTTATAGGTCCCTGCAGAATTCAGAGCTGTTATTACAAACATATACATTACAGAAGGAACACAGTCTGACATGCATAGCTTTTTAATAAGGTTTTCAGCAGTTGCTTTTACTGACATTTTTTCATTTTTCTTACTCCCTCCTTTTAATGTCTCAGTCGCCATTTGACACTGTAAAACAAAAGGAGTGGAACATTACCACCAAATGTGTTCATGGCTGAATATAAAAATAATCACACAATGTGCTTGAAGTATGAAGGCTCTGTAGGCAATTTCCGTTCCTGTTTGCATATGATTTTCTAGACTGGAAAAGTTATTATCTTTTCCTATATTAGATTAATCCCCCCCAAAAAAAAATTTCTCAAAGCTTAGATTCATAATTGAAAATAATCCATATTAATTTTTAAGTCTAACGTTCAAAAGTAAGCATGCATATTTGTGCAAAGAATTTTGTGAAATCTTCCAAGATCTGCACTTGTGAAACTGTACACCACAAGTTGATGTTCAAAACTCACTCCACCTCAAAGGATATGAGCTAAAATAAAGTGTCCTTTTATTGCTGAGGAATGATTGTGATGTTCTAAATTTTAACTGTTTGAGGTAACAGAGATGGCAAAAATAAAAAGCAATTCTCTATCCTACCACAGATGTCAATAAAGTGAGTGCCTGATGGTTGTCAATTCGGGTCCACCAGGACCTGAGGCAAGTTTATTCTGGCTCCAGGACACAGCTCTGATTCATACCAAAGGAGTATATTTTAGGTGTGGCTACATTATTACTAAAGAGTGATCTGTACCTCAAATCAAATTGTTTGTCACGATCCAAACATTTAAAGAAAAGTTAAAAACCCCTGTTAATTTTCTCAACTGACATGTCAATACTAGTGGTGACAGAATCAATGGGATGCATCTAACAGCCCTGTCAGAAAATGCTCCCCAGTAGAAAAGAGGTTGAAAGTAATTTTAGTCCTTTTTTTCAAGATGTTTCCTTCTTTGGTGTGAGGTGTAACTTGTGTTCCCTCTTCAACATGAGATGCTTTGTGATATGAAGAGGAGAGAGTGAAGCTTCACATTCTGTGGTCAAAGGAAGTGAAAAGTAAGCTTGCAGTGGGGTCACATCAGTAGGTAAATACAACGCTACTCACTTCAGTGGATTTCTATCAATGATCACTCTTACTAAACCTCTCTTTTCCTTAGCTTACAGCTTAGCTCTGATGCATGCGGTTGGCGTTGTCCCAGCTACGCTCTACCTCCGGCACTTATGATAGATGAGGGATTCAGATTCATGACCCCTTTACTTGCCTTTGAAATAAGTTACAACATTCTGGACAAATCTGTTTTATTTTTTCCATCCCCATAAATATCAGCAGGCACCATGAAATCTGACCTGCATTAGCTCAGATCTGATACCCACCACTGATGCACTGCTCACAGCACTGCCAGAAGAGGGTTATGTTGAAGGGTTCTGGATAGCTTTACAGATTGAAAATGCCAGTGCCAGCACGTCTCAAAAGAATTTCAAAACTTGACTGCTGATACAACAAATTTGAAGAAGATGTATCCAACAACAGCACAGAACAAAGACAAGCTGTGAAGGGTCAGGGGGGAGGCTGGGATTAAAAAAGAAGAGGCTAAAAACTTTGGAGTCAGTGTTCACTATTATGAGGATTACCTAATTTTTTTGTGAAGAGCTCTCCAATCACAGATCATGCAGGATGCTTAGTCTCATATCTATAATGGTGAGGGAACACACCCAGAATTAGTCAGAGAGTCTGACAACTAAAATGATTCCCAAATGCTCTGATACCTTGCAACCTGGCAAGTAAACCTGCTGCCTACAGATATTCCTCTTAACATCTGGTGGTGTGATGATTCTGAGCATGTGCTTGTGCATTCACACTCACAAAGACAGGATATTGCCCATCCTGCTACATTCTCTAAAGCAAAATTCAAATAGTATGTTACGAAAGATGGGACTCCTGAGGAGTGTGTTCACATCACTGCAATATTTCAACAGAATTACAGCTTTACATTCCTCTTGGCTCTGGCTGTACTGCACAATGTCCATAGGGCAAAGGAGGAGGGGGGTGAAATTCAAAATAAATCACCTGAAAATTCAGAAGTGCTACATTTCTTAGAGCAGTGAAGCATGACAAAAGCTGCATGAAGTTGTCCCACCATAAAGAGAATGAGAAAGGTCTGAAAATTTCCTTCTATCATTGGCAAATTCTGACTGGTAATCAGGAAAGTTCTTAGTACACACCCACATATACACATACCTACTGTACTTTGGAAGTGAAATTCAGTAGCAGATCATTACATTGAGGCCTAACATTAGTACATAATCAGAAACTGAGTGTAGTTAGTAAAATATCCTTCTTGCAACAATCTAACTAGATCATCACAAAGGGAGATAATTTTTAAAAGGCCCAAATTCCTACTTTGGTGGTCATGCAAGAAGCCATCCTGTATCTCTTCCGCCGCTGTTAATACAGAGATATATAGAGATATTAACAGTTAAATCCCAGATTTTATCTGCCTGTAATGGAGCTCTCATAGTTACTAGAAGCAGTCAGTGAAGTTATTTTACAACATTTTGCTCCTTTGTCAGAAGCAGTAGCATTTTTGTTACTAAATTTTACTTTGCCCTAAGATTCTTTAAGATTCTTTACTTTACTTTACTTAAGATTCTGCCAACTGCAAGGTTTTGTATCCTGTGCTAAGATATTTCTGCTCCTACAGTTAGGTCTTATTAAAATTAAATGGGTATTTTGGGTGTGTTTTGAGTCAGCTCTGATTGCTTTAAGTTTTGGTTATATCATCAGACAAAAAAAAAAAGTCAAGAAAGATATATTAATTATTTTTTTTTAAACCTGCAATTTACAGTGACATTTAACCCACCTTTCCAGAGCTGCAATTTGACAAGTATGCAATTACATTTGACCAGTGATAATCATAGAGACAAAGAAAATAAGTCATGTTTAAGATGACCTTTCTCAATTGATCTTTGCCTGCAATTAATTATCCATTGTCTGTATGTATATTATTTACAATGAAGAAACAATTTATAATAATATTACACAAATATATTTTTCTAAATGAAAAATTATATCATGGGTTGCTTAGTTTCTTCTATCCCAACTTAACAGGTGTTTTGAGAAATAACATATGAAAATTCAGCCTGAGTGACAAGGGGGAGATTCAGTATCAGAGGCATAATATTCTGCTTTACAGGAATTTTTTTAAAAAGTTAACTCAGTTTTATCTTGTGAATGCATTTTGTCTAAAACAAAACACTGGCCTTTTCACAGCTGCCATGTGACCAATTAATAAAAGACCTAAGCAACAGAAGTAGTTGACTTCCGCATAATGAATGTTAGCCTGGAAACTGAAATCACATAATTTTGGGGATTAGAGCTGAGTTCTATATTCCCCATTTTCAGTCTTGAGACCTTTCTGGTTTTACGTTGTGTATTGTTTTGTTTTGTTTTGTTTGGGTTTGTTTTTGTTGTTGATTTTTGGGTTGGTTTTTTTTAAATCTTGCTTCCTTTAATTTAAATTCCCTTTCTTCCTAATCTTTCAACAACAGTGGCATTATAGTGCAAGTAACATAAAAAGGACAGCAGAAAGTAAGGTCTAAAGGTACTGCTCATATCCCATCATCTTCCCTTCTGCCACATCTTCACAGGTAGCACAATTCTGACGTGGCCCTCATAAGCCAGCCAGGATACTTGTGAGCATCTGAGATGACCTGAGCCACCTGCATTTCAGATCATGACTCCCATAGCTTGTGATGATAATGACAACACTAAACTTTCCTCTTTAGCTCAAGTAAAAACAATGGATGCATTTTATACCTGAAAACAGCTAAATCATACTGAAGTGCAAGAAGTCACTTAGAAATACCTTAGAATAGTTATTTAGGCAGCCTGTGACTGAACTTTTACTTATCTGCAAGAACTACCACTGCTAATGGAGAAATATAACCTGTCTCCCCAGTCTGGTCTCCACAGACCTTTGTCTTCTATCCCGCCCTTATTTTAGCAATTAATGAAGTCAGTGTAAGTTTCCATTGATTTCAGTGTTATCCAGCAGAAGGCTCCAGCCCTGCCTTGGAGCTGCTTTCAGTCCTCTTGGCTAAATGGAATTTGTTAGCTTTGCAGCATTACATATTAATTTATATCACCACGTCTGACAGTCTACCTGGGGGGCAGAAAGGCTGTAATTTAATATTTTAAGGTATATTATGTTCATTAAATAATGTGTGCACTTTAACAGAATGTAGAAGTTAAGAGAAATTAATTTTTATATAATAGAATACAGTATAAACTAATGAGAAATAAAGGAACGTTAAGTCACCACACCATAACAAAATATTCTCACATCTACACATGCCCCTGGAGAATTGTTACCTCATGCTCTGTGTGATGGATGTCTACCAACAGTGGGCTTTGTTGTCTGAGGTGACTCACCTGGAATTAGTTAATGCTTCTAAATGAAGCCAAGAGCTCAGTGATACAATAAACCCTTACACAGGATTTACAGTATTGGCATCATATTTAATTTCAGTATCTGTAATGTTTTTCCACTTTACATGTAGAGAAGTAGTGGAGGGCTTACAATTAAATTCTAGAACAGTCCTACACTGCTATTAAAACCTCTTTTTCCTTCTCTACTCTCAAAGCTAAAACGACTTTATTTTCTGTATTGATCTGCCGTCACCTCAGGATAACTAGATACGTATCTTTAAAATTATATTCTATAATATGCAGATTGGCACACCACATAAACAAATAACTGACATGACACAAAAGTAAATGGAAGAAGAAAAGATTCTTATAAACCATATTGCTATTCCTATTGCATATTAAACACCTGTTTTTTTTCATGCCATATTTATTCTGTCTTTAGTGTACGCTCCTTAGGACAGACAATTTCTTAGAGTATCTGAAGGCAGCAAACTCTGTAAAAATTTGCATGCACTAAATTTACCCAATAAACACTGGAAAAGATGGTCTAGGCCTAAAACCTACTGAAATCCAAATGAGTATTTCAATTCAAGTTACTGTGGATCAGTCCACAAGTGGAAACTAACCTTTGTCAATAAACCTTTTAGAATATTAAGTCATCAAATACTCCTACTTTCTTGTTCATTATAATATCACCTTTCTTACATTATTCACCTTCTAAATTTTATATATATATATATAAAGACAGATAGATAGATAGATAGATACACACAGACTCTTTTCCATAAGAGGAACTTAATATATTGAGCCATCATAGCTTTCTTAGTACACTTCACACTCTTCCCTATTTTGCTATTGCCTCTGATGATCTATTCCTATCCATTTTTAAGAGACCAACTAATTCAACTGCACTTCTTGCTAACACCAAATCTTTAGAAATGCATTACAGTGGATTCTCTGAAATTCATGAGTCCTCTCACCTTTGACTGAGATGCAGAGTTTTCTACGGCAGCTCCATGTTCTCACATCAGAAAAAGACATTACTCGCTGAACGTACTTAAGCTTCACGCATCGAACACAAACATCTAGCAGTCCCTTGGAAGTTGTATGCTACCACGCAACTATGAAATGGATTTTTCTACAATGCCAGTGGGACCTCGCATTTTTAATAGCTTTCTGCTCCAGTAGCTCTGAAGAGGAAAATGTCCAGGTATTCTCAAGAAGCACTATTAAAAGATATGTACTAATCATAATATTCCATGATACAATTCCTGAAGTAATGCATCTTAGTGTAGGCTCCAAAGTTGTGCCAAACAAAGCATTTAACTTCCACCTGTACATATTATTCACATGACTGAATGCATAGAACAGGAGAGTACCCATGAAAAATTACTGAACAAGTAACTCACTAACCACTTACACGTGTAATATCTTACTTAGTAGTAACTATTACACAAATTTAAGAATGGCAGACAGCTCTCCACCACTACAAACGCATTCTCATCTAAGCTTTCACATGCTTGTGTGTAGGATCTCAAGAGTCTCTGACCCTTGGAAGCTATTTTACTAAGCAGTCAGAACTTTCAGATCTTTTTCTCCTCAAAATAAAACAACAAAATCAAACTCAAATCTGGTGTATTTTTTAGATCAAGAATAACAGAACAAAAAGTCAGTAAAACACTAAGATTAGTGCCTAAATATTACAGAAGTACTTATTTTTTTCCCTGGCTTTTTTTTTTTTTTTAATTTGAAGAAACTTCACCTGGTGTAAAATAAAATCCATTCTTTTCAACCGGGAGTAGAACATGAAGTTACCTACTGTATAACAACTAAAAAGCTTATCCAATTAATGAGGCCTCTGTGAGACATGTCAGGGTTTATCTGCCAGTTATTGTGGGGGGCAGTGGTGCTGATGGAATGTGAGCACAGCTCCTGCCACTCTGACTGCAGCGCCTTTCCAGACCTCATCCCGAATGGAAACAAAAACCAGTTGTGACCATCAGAAACCTGATTAATTGAGAGTGGCATTCTGAGCCGGGTGCTGGTGACCCAATGACTGGGAATTGCCCTGGAGGTTTAACGTCTCATGTCCTTCCCAGGGTAGCGCTCACACATATAACAAAACTGCCTAGTTAAATTACATTAGCCAACTACTGTTTACAAATTTCAGGATCACATACGGTCTGCCCATTGTTTGGCACAGATAAACACAATCAGCCCTGGCATTTGAAGCTGCTGACAGATTGCCAGCCACTGGTGCAGATGGTGGCAGCACAAGAGCGCTAATTACCGATGACATTAATGATGAGGTAACCTGACTCTCTTCAGCTAATAAACAGATGGAATGTGTTTCCTATTAATTTTTTTTCAGATAACAAATTGTTTAGCTTTAATGGTAGAGAGCAACAAAACCAAATTATCTGTTCTTTGGAGAAATTTGTTTTCCGCTAATTGCTCTAAACAATCAATAAAAGAATTACAACTGGCATTATCCCACTGGGAACAGAAGCAGAGAAGTCAAAGTCAATTAGGTTCCTATAGCATGATGCACTCAGATGGAAAGAGTCATTACAACAGAGTGTAAAAGTCAAACTATAAAGTATGCAGTTCCATGAACAAAGCAGACTTGGATGGAAAATCTAACAGGGGGCTTTTACATATCTGTCAATTTTTCACATATCACTGCAGTTTCCAGTTTTTCTTTAGATGCTTCCAGAAAAGGGTAAAAGACAGGTAAGATGACATCCCTGGATCTTAGAAGGCTCTGTGTCTTAGGAGCTCTCTAAGGCTATAAATCTTCAGAAGTCATAGCTGAGAAATGTTTCATCAACAGTATAAAAAGAACAAATAACCAGCTCAGTTTTCTGACAAAGCTCCATTAGTACAAATATGATAAATATGGAAAAGCTGAGGACTCCACAGTGGCCAGTGAAATATGCAAGTGGGCAAAACAGCTGCCATAGTTGCCTTCCCCAGCTTTTCCCCACTATTCTCAATGAGGAAGGGGCAGAAGAGGGGAGCAAGGAATAAAATAGGGCAACTGTTGTTGCTACATGATCAGTGATTAATACAATAGACACGCTTCGAGTGAGGAGACAACTTCACTGGGACTGGGAGTCCCTGCCTTGTGTAAACACCAGATACCAGCAGTGTGCTGAATGACTGGAGCATCCATCTTCTCAGAGGCAGGACTTCAAGCTCTCACTGAGTCCCTGAAAGCCCCGAGAAGGCAGATTCTTGTGTCCTGCAGCGCTGTGACTCCTCACCCTGCTGGAGCAGTGCCTCTCACCAAAGCCCACAGCCTGTCCAGAAGGAAGCAGGCAAGAGGCAGTGGCCCCTGTTCTCTCCCACGCTGGCTGGCTAGCAGTTTCTTGGCCCTGTATGCACAGAAACTCCTGCTATCCCACTCCAGACAGGGTTGTTGCACAAAAAAGTTGTGATATCCTTTTTCAAAATTGAGAAGTGGTGACGTGTAGTTTTGTGTATACCTCCATTTCCCCCACTACAGGTTTATGATAAACCAGAAAGCATATATATATGTATATATAGATACACACACAAACTGTGTATATGTTCATAAGGGCAGGGAGTGACAGAACAAGGGGAAATAGGTTTAAGCTGAAAGAGGGGAGGTTTAGATTAAATATTAGGAAGAAATTCTTCACTGTGAGGGTGGTGAGACACTGGAACAGGTTGCCTAGAGAAGCTGTGGCTGCCCCCTCCCTGGAAGTGTTTAAGGCCAGGCTGGATGAGGCTTTGAGCAACCTGGTCTAGTGGAAGGTGTCCCTGCTGATGGCAGGGGGGTTGGGACTGGATGATCCCTAAGGTCCCTTCCAACCCAAACCATTCTGTGATTCTATGATTTAACTCACTATTCAGGTTGAATATTTTAACAAATAGCAATTGGATCAAAGTAGCAACCATGCAGCAAGGACAAGTCACCTTCCCTGGAGGTATTTAAAAGATGTGTAGATGTGGCACTTAGGGACATGGTTTAGTGGAGGACTTGGCTGTGTTAGGTCTACAGTTGAACTTGATGATCCTAACGGTCTTTTCCAACCTAAATGATTCTATGACCATCCATATTGGAAAAAAAAAAAAAAAATCAAGCACATAAACCAGACATATTCTGCTAGAATAACTTCTCATTGCTGCTTTATCTGATTTTCCTCAAATGCATGAAGCTTTAGATTTACTTTTATTTTTTTAACATTACTCATGGATAATTTGTTGGTTTCAGTGCATTCAACTATGAAAGCAACATTTTAACACACTTTGTGTTGAACATAACTCACTTGGCATGTTGGAAGAATCAAGTTCATATTATTTCACAAGAATTCCTTACACCCCACAGTTTCTCATCAGTGAAAAGCTTAGTAGCATATATTTTGCCCTGGAAAATTGAAATAATAGAGCTTTACATGAACCCTTGACTAATTTAACATCTCTCTTGGGCTGAGCTCCGGACTCTTCTAGTAAGGAGTGGCTAAAGAGCTCTTGCACAGGCTACCTGAATGACAGTGCTTGTCTCCCCAGATCATTTCACCAGGACACTGTCCTGCACACGTTTATTTTTCTACAGCAACGCCTCTAATTTTATCCAGAGTAAAAATTGCTGGCCACCCAAGGTTTTAATACATTGAGCAATGTTTTCAGCAGTGATGTAATGTTGTATTTGAAAACACATTATCTCCCCACTTTCTACTTTATGCTGTTGCACACAAAGGAGTCAACTGACTTTTTAATGCAAGCACAATTGCAAAGGCATACAAAACTTCTGTTAAAGGCCACCTACTTTTTCCATGAGTTATCAGAAACCACACAGGCAGCCTATTTAGAAGTGAATAACAATGAATGGCTGTTCTGGGCTGGGAAGGGTTTACATACATCCTCCCAGTTCTCTTTTTTCAGAGCTTGTAAATAACAACAGCATGCAAGCCCTACAGCCACTAATTTAGCACCACATTGTGACTCCCTCTGTCTCTTTCCATTTGCCTCAAGCAAAGTCAAGTTCTAGTGACCTTTTTTGGCCAGTATATATAAAACTGGTTCCTGTGACCTTAGTACTGTTTCATACAAAGCACTAAATATCTTGTACAAAACAACTGGTACTGTCTGTTGACCATGAAATTCCTATGACTGGGCTTAAGTTGGTTTGTCTATGCATTACTGAATAATTAAGTGTGGGACTAAGTTTTGTTGAAAAGGAAAACAAACATTTTCTTTAGTTTTGTTGCAACACATTGCTAATTCAGGGGCTATTCTGCTGCTAAGCAGAAAAAGGAAATCTTTAAGGAATGAAAAAAACAATCATATTTAACAGTTCTCAGTTTTTCTCCTTAGCCAGGATTCTTGTAAAATGAAGACAATATCCCTCTCTGGCTATATGTGCAAAAATAATTAGTTAAGCCACCTGTATATTTTCCTATGCAAAAGAGAGCATGTGGTGGTTAGAACAGACACTTGATACGGAAGGAAACATGCTCTTATATAGACTCTGTATACAAAGCTACTTAGGAAATTTTAAGAATTGTTCTGTCTTGCTTACCTTTCCAACAGAGATGTCTCCTTCCTGTGCTAATGCAAGACAGATTTCCACAGAACACCAGTTGAGTGCTAACATTTGTTCTTTACAACATATCCCTCTACAGACAAGACCAAATTCTCATTCTGGCAACTACTGCATAAGTAACAGTTGCACAGTGTCATTCTGAATCGCAAGTTTCGCTTATGAGCTGTAGAATATATCTCATTAGAGCACCCTTCTTCCTTAATGCTTAAATCCTTATACTTTATCATCTACAGATACACACGGTGGGTATCTTACAAAACCTAAGTCAGTTCTTACCATGCAACTTTTGTTTCCCCTTCACACAGATGAAGCACTCCTGAAGTGGTTATACAAATGAAAGAAAATCTTTTATCATACTCTTTGCTCATCTGGGGCACCTGAAATGCAAAGCACAAAATTAAATTCCTCCAAACAGTGAAACGGTTCATTCCTCTTTCCGCACTCTGCTACACTCCACCGTGCACACAATGTGGTAATTGCTTTTGCTTGACTTGTTCAAACAGCCATTTTCATGATGTGACAGCTAGGGCACTAATATATTTATGCCCTTTGTAATCGGCCAGCACTGCTTGTAATTAGGTGCAAAGTTAATTAAGTGCAATACATCTAATAACTGCCTGCCAGTAATTGTAAAGTTTGATTTAGCACATGAACTGTCAAGGTGTCAGAATGGTGTGTTAAAAAATAAGTTGCTAACAGAAAAACAATCCTGCCACAAGCCAGAGAAAAGCACTGTGACAGTGAGTCAGCTGAGAAGAGGAAAAGATATTCAATACTTACTATTTCTGACACTTGGGGAATGACCCCACCTTCACGTTGGTAAGTTGTATCGTGCTTTATTGAACAACAAATTGAAATATATTTTTACTTACCAGACAATGTCTTCTCCTATAGACAACCTTTCCCCTTAAAAGCTATACATATATTACAGAATTTTTTTAAAGTTTGTAAATGTCAGTGAGAAAACAGATTTTTATTTTTTTTTTTAAATTAATGCATAAAGAGGGTAATAAAAAGAACCAAGGCCCAGAGTCATATTTCACATTTAAGGACCTGGGGTCTTTTGTTTCTTTTATTGTACAAAATGCAGCTTTTCTTCTACTGCCCATTAGTAAGCATTATACATACCCCAAATACTTATATATAATACTTGCCTGAACAACTATGCTTTAGTTGTTTGTGCTTTAGTTAATTTCAGTATTGCAATTATTTACCTGGGAAAAAAAACCCAACATGTAGTTCATTATTTTATTCACTGTAGGACATCCTTTCTCCAAACCACAGTTTCAAACTGCTTGTTCTTGGTTTCAACTGTTTACTTGTGCTTTTACTTACCTCTTCAGTTTCCTTGAAAACCAGCTCCTCTCCTAATGATTGATCACCCCTTCTCCACGAGCACATTGTGAGTTGTCCAGCTCTGCAGTCTTCTTTTTGAAATTCAACTTGGATTTGCTCAAATGTTCCCTTCACCTCCATCCCTGTATGTTCTGAACTGTAAAAATGTTCTTTTCCTCGTGCTAGGCAGCCAAGAGCAGGTTTGAGCAAAAGCATAGCTGGTCAGCGGGGGAAAAAAAAGAAAAAGAACAAATGACACAAATTCTATACATAGAATAATTTCAAACTAGCTGTACATCAGATCAGAAGTTACAGTGAGCACAAATTACAAGTTACATATGTACCAGAGCAGCACAAAATATGTGTATAGTTCAATAACACTTGGATTATTAACACACTCACAGACGTATGAAGGTCAGAAAAATTACACCTAGAAGATACCAAGAAGGAAAGCATGGACAACTCTCTGAACTTTTTTAGTCCAGCAGATGCAAATAAACTGACAGAATTTGTACACAAACAGGGTAGCCCACAAACCTTGAGAAATAACCTGACTTCAAGGACAACATTGCTACTTCCAAAGCAATCACCAGTACAGCTTTCTTTCTAAAACACTTCACAATAATCAATGTCAGATAAGCTAATCTTTGTGGTTAGTTATTATGAACTGATATTTGATCAGGGAAATTATGCTTTAGATTGACATGAAATTAATAATGCTTGTTGTGTGGTGCCCGATGACAAAGGTAAATGCTAATAGCTCTGAAATCCTAATGATTGCCAAAGTAC
This sequence comes from Antrostomus carolinensis, assembly GCF_000700745.2. Taxonomy (NCBI): domain Eukaryota; kingdom Metazoa; phylum Chordata; class Aves; order Caprimulgiformes; family Caprimulgidae; genus Antrostomus; species Antrostomus carolinensis. The sequence goes on along the minus strand of NW_010300435.1, from coordinate 10,031 downwards.
TCTTCCGAGCTTTGATTAGTGCTTGTGTTGTGCAATTATGCTTTTCTATAATTACCGTGAATTACCATCATGATATTATTATTCTCATATTTTTTATTCCTCTGAAATTCTCAAAATTTCCTGCAGCTAAAAATGGATTTCATTTGCATTATCACAAGCTTTGATTGTTTAATGAAAAATAATTCCATGCAGACCCTCATGTTAAATTGTCCATTGAAATTTTTCCTGTTATCTAGATTATGTTGAAGTGTCCCTTCTTTCATTGATCATTTGCCTTTATTATCACAGTCACTGCCCTCGCTTCATGCTGGATTTTGGCAAGAAGGAAAAAATGAAAGACATTTATTAATATCCCTGTTTTCTGCCTGGAAGCCCTTGCTCTGCATGTTCTCCCTTTTCCTTAACATTCCTTATTTGGAAAGCTTAAAAATGCCAGGACTTTTCAGCAAATATGTGACTTTTCAGCAAAAGTATTATTTTCTTTGGTTGCAGTAGGGTCTGCAGAAGGCTACCACTGACTTGTCTAAAGGCTTAGAACTATGCCCCAAGAAAGTGAGATGACCAAGGGCCATCCTTGCCTATGCCTGATGGTTGCTGGATATTTCCCTCTCAATAAATTGATCAACTTATCGTTAATCAGACGGCTACTGAGCAGCCTTGGGGGGAAATAAATAAAAAAACCAACAAATATGATCACCTCATCCTCAGAAATTAATAAATAAATAAGCCATTTGTTTGCATGTTTCCCAATTATTTTTGTTTATGTTCAGGAAAAGATTAGACTCAAAGTATTGATTTTTGTAGTCTTATTTTTTCCCATCTGTAGACATTAACTGGTTTTCTCTTTTTTCCTTTCTCAATAATTTTACAGAACATCTGATGTCTTATGAAGCAATGGTGGTTTTGAGGGCTTCCAAAAGCCTTGCTCCATGGCAGCTTGCAAAACATGAATGCAACTATGTTGTGGGGGAAGACTCAAAGCATATACTCAGCAATGCTGTAATAAAAATGTAGCTGAAGCCACACACAAGGCTGGCCTTCAAAAAAACTTCTTAGGAGCAGAAAGGAAAGAACAATTGACTTCAGTAGATAGTATCCAGAAATCTAAAAATTTCAAAATGTGTATAGTACCAGAACCAGCAACATCCATTCAAAATCCAAGTTTCAAAAATCGTGGGAAAGGTGGGTTTGTAAGAGTATATAGAAGCCTCTCTCAGAAGCACTGAGTTTAATAATTGTAAAAAAACCCAAGACAGACAGGACCTACATGACCTTCAAAATTAAAAAGTATGAAAGTATCCCACAACCTAAAGAAGAGGTCATCTGATATTTGAAATATTTCTTCTGACATACATCACTTCTGCATGAAGTGTGTGCATGTTTAAATAGATGGATGAAAGGAGATAGAGAGACACAATCTGTTCTTCAAATTAGTGAAATTCAGTTAACTTTTTCTTGATTTACATAGAAAGTTTTAATTTCTATTGCAACCAAAATGGAAAAATGTTATGACCTTTGCACAGTTTTGATAGTCTCAAGGTCTCATTTATGTTTCTCAGTCTAGCTCAAGTTCACCATAATTTTGCTGTCTCTACATTGAAAGCCTTCTTTGCAGTATTTTTACTAAAAGAGTAATTCAGTTATTTTTAAAATAGATTTTTGGAGCTATTTTGTGATGTATTCACAAATGCAGGACTAGAAGACGGTCTAGATAACTAAATGTATATTATGTATTTTACTACATATACACACAATATTATTTTGTTATTTTGTCTCCCTCATTTCTTTCCCATCTTTTTCAACTGGTTCCATTTTCACCTCATATATGCATCTAATTTTTCCTCTCACACACACACACAAGTTTCCAAAGTGTTAATATAACACGTGTGGTCACAATTTCACACTTGTAACATTCAAATAGGTTCAAAGTTAGTCAGTATAAGTTTGACCATGCTCGTATGTATACTCAAGGAGATGAAAGCCTGGATCAGACAAAGGAAAACAACCTTTTTTTTTTTTCCTCCCCCCAAAAAATCTTATATAAGGACATTTATACCTTAAAGATTTTTTTTCATTTTCACCATGGATAATACCAAATGGAAATACCTCATCTATAACTTTATTGTGATGTGGGGAAAATTGAGCCCACATTGAACATCTGTAGATTGCATGTTTCGAAGCAGTGCTCCACCAGTAAGATTTCATAATGATAGCTAAAGAGCGTTGGGTTTCGAAGCAGCAATGTACACACATGAAACCACTCCCTAGAAGTGTTCAAGGCCAGGCTGGATGAGGCTTTGAGCAACCTGGTCTAGTGGAAGGTGTCCCTGCTGATGGCAGGGGGATTGGAACTAGATGATCTTTAAGGTCCCTTCCAACCCAAACCATTCTATGATTCTATGACTTCTTTTAATCCATTTGTCAGTGCTGCAAACCTGTTCTCATTGTTTCCTGGATGAATTATCGTTCTGCTGGGCTGTGTACATGTCCTGATGAGCATGTGCTACACGGCCATCTCTGACACTGCCTTAGATATTGGTTCCATATCTCCTAACCCAGCTATGGCTGCCAAGTGAATGACCCTGGCAGTGACACTGACAGTAAGATTAGCATCTTGCACACGCTCATCCCAGTCTGCTTCATATCATTTCCACTTCAAGTCTCACTGTATTAAGAAGGGCTGTTATTTTTAGTTACCCAAAACAACGTTACATAAACAAACAAGCAGGAACAAGTCATGCATAGGGTGCTGACCTTGCCAGCCAACCTTCTCCAACTGGAACCAGTACAAATGTAAATTATTACAGAAGCTCCCACCCATACTTCATGGAAACTTCCATTCTACCACCCACATGGTCACTGCCCAGTCTTACCTCTCTAATGGGAGGTCAGCACAAACCCTGCTTGTTTCAAAATTTTTCTTTTCTATTACAGATCAACTTCAAGAGCCTAGGAGAAGAGCTAATCCTACACACATGTGCCTCTGGTGAGATGGCAACTGTCCCTGGCTAAGGAATTAACACCCCTTTTAAAGTTATCCTCTTTATTCTGAGCTTCCAACAAACAAATCAAATCCAGCATTTAGCAACTGCATGTTTCACATCACCAAAAGCCCTTTCAGATCTTGAAGCTGTACACACTGTCTGCTAGAATAACCTCAGGCATTCTGTGACAATTGAATTATAACCAGTGACACCCTCTTTCCCATCCCATTGCACTGAGTTACCTCCACTGTCTACAGAGAAGACTCCACATGCTTTCATGTAGGCAGCAATGTGCTGGACAACAGCGGGAACATATTAAATATTTCTTTTATCTTCACTTACAATAGCCACAAATTTAACCAGTCCTCAAATATTTTCCATTAGAGTATTGCAGCCACAAGGTTTGAAGCCATGGAGGCTAAAGGAGTTTTTTTAGGTGATTATGGCTCTTCAGTCACTTTTATCTAGTCCAATCAATTTTATTCACAAAACCTTGAAGAAAAGACGCAGTCACATGCCACAGCATAAGATGGTAGGTTTAGAGGAGATATTAGGAAAAAATTCTTCACTGCGAGGGTGGTCAGACACTGGAACAGGTTGCCCAAGGAAGAAGTGGCTGCCCCCTTCCTGGAAGTGTTCAAGGCCAGGTTGGATGAGGCTTTGAGCAACCTGGTCTAGTGGAAGGTGTCCCTGCTGATGGCAGGGGGGTTGGAACTGGATGATCTTTAAGGTCCCTTCCAACCCAAACCATTCTGTGATTCTATGATTCTACAAGAGGAAATGTACACAGTCATCTGTGTTGCTCTGTTTCCTGCTAGGCCTCTGAGATATTATAGGTTTGGCCACTGACCTTCCGCTACAGTTCAAATTTTGTTTGAAGATGTTAGAAATACTTCAGCTTCTGAGTGGTGATTGGTGAGGCTGAGCCAGCGAGCTGGGTGGTCCTTTCTACTTAAGAGGCTTTCCTGGGCCCTAAGGAACTGACTACGCTAATCTGTCACTGAACTCAATGTCCCTGAGTAGCCATACTACTTCATTATTGCAACTGACAGTGTAGTGTGGAGGGATTTCCTTTCCGTATAAACTGGACTGTCATGGACTCTGAAGCCTGCCAGTAAAGAAATATTTGCATGATTTTTAAAATTATCTTGGTACTACTTTGTGCAATGCTTTACCTGTATGCAGGAGGCATTTATCTTCCTTCTCTCTGAATATTCTGCAAGGAATTGAAGAGCAGTCTGAATGCAGAGATGGGAGGAAATCACACAGAGTGCTGTATCCAAATCCCTTCAGACAGGGAAATGGTCTGATGGGTTCATATCCATCATCATATGGACATTCTATTCATAAATTCCTATAAATCTACCTGGTTATGGTGAGAGCGGTGACTCTGAACTGCCTTGTGGGTAACTCCAGGGGATTTGAGAGAGGGAGTTCTAGTCCAGGAACCACTGCTTAGCTGATGAACGGTCTTGGATTAATCACTTTCCTCCCCATGTTACTTCTGTTTGCAAAGTACAGAGTTACTTAAGGGTAGGAAACTGTACATAAAAAGCCTTTATTATTATTATTAAAAGATACACTACTTTTCACACTCCACTAAACTGCAGGAAGGTTTAAAAATGTGCTGCTGTAATAAAACTCTGTAACCCAGAGTTTTATTGGACAAAGCTGGTTCTATCTGTCACCAACTGAGCCATCTTCTGTAACTGTGGCCAAACTTAAAAAGTATTCACTTTTTCTATGCAGCTACATACATGCCTGGAGGGATGCATGAATCATCTTAGCATGCTAGAGTCTGACTAGGAAGATACCAAAAAACTTTGGTAGTTGTATACACCTGTCTAAGTCCTTACTTGGACATGCAGGGACTATATGCAGTAATGCATACAGCTCCAATTCCTTTGATCAAACAGCTGAGCAGCCAGGAGGAAACTCCTGACTGGATATTTCAATAATCCTTTTAGTGGGAATCAGATATGCACAATATACATACGTGGCTGAATCTGGACCACATTTAGGTTAGTACATGATGAGATCTAGACAACCCGAGTCATGCTGAAGATGGTTGACACAGGTGCTGTCGGAATACCACCTGACTCACCTATTTTGTTAGTCAATTGCCAGACTGAAATCTCAAATCATGATGTATAATAAACTAGGCCAGTCACTTAATTGTATTTCAAGGCAGATAACAAATGAATGTTGCCTGTTCTAGGCAAAAACTGGACCATAGCCAGCAATCCACAAATCCCTTTGTCCCATCCTGAAGGCAGCAGGTAGCACCAGAATATGGCAACATCTTGGAGTCTCTGAAATGATCTTTACCACAAAGATGAGATGCTGTAGAGCAATCACTGCACTTCTGGCTACTATACTGAAAGAATACTTGGCAGCACACCTGTGAACAGGTGACTGAAGATGCAGCAAGTTTGAAGGTCTTTGTCTGCTCATTCTACCTTACATTAACTCAGCCCAAATATTGGAAACAGAAGTTTGCAGCCTTACAGATACGAACCAAGGTTATATGAATAAACAATTAGTAATGACAAGCACAGCAGAAAGTCAACATGCTGAGGTGATGTTGTTGACCTAGCCAGCACACTGTCTCCTCTCCACCTGAGAAGAGGCTGGTAGACAAATGAGTGCTAAAAATGTTTATGCTCCTCCACAAAAGAAGTACTGACCTTCTAATGTACAAAAAAGCCTAGTTAGCTATTTGATCTTCCCTCAATTGGTTTTATAGTTTAAAAAATCCCTTTGCCTTAACGTAGCTATCAAACAGAATCAAACAAGTTGAAACTTGTTTTTACAAAGCAAATGGATGATCATCATCCAGGTGCAATGGCAGCAAGACAAGCTCAATGAGAACTGTAATATCTGTACTGCTGCATCCAGACCTGCATTCTGGTTGGGATCTTCACTCTAATAGAGAGTGAGCTGGAATGCTGCTGTCTAGGAACAGAAGCAAACAAATATCAAAAGAAACTCCAAAATTAGACCAGGAGGAAAGACAATGAAGAGCACGATGTTCAGAATAATAGATTGTATTTGCAGGAATGTTTCTATCAAGAGCTGGTTAGAAACTATGACAGAGGATCTCTCGGAGAGATTCCTCATTTTCCCTGAAAGTGAAAATTCTCACAGGTGGGTATTTATTTCTTCTGGAGGAACTAGGCCTGGCTCCAGCCTTAGGAATGCCAATCCAGGGGCTCTCAACTGGAGGCCTCATCCTGAGGACCCCAGATGTCCCAAAAGCCAAGCAAAGCCAGAAGAAAGCTAGCAGGTGAGTTTAAAAGATCTGCCCTGAGACAGATCTGGGCAGCTTCAGAACCCACAGGGACCAGCACCTGTTGAGAAGACTGGGAGACAAAGTTAGATAAAGAAATGCCATGTTTAAATGTTTCTCACATCTTATATTGTAGGATTCCTGACAATAACTTTTTTTTCAATTTTTTGGCCTTTTTTTCCCCTTAAATTACAAAATTACTAAATTAGTTGAAGAATTTATTTTGGAAATCTACAGCAATTCTTAGGGGACATAACTTTGACTAATGCTGCTCATCGTTCTCAATTCTCACCTTAAACCTCTGAAGCGTGTAATGTTCCTGTTCGCAAATGTCCTGTTTTCTTAAATTGACATTTCCAACTTTCCTATTCTTAATCTCACATATTTTTGTGAATCAGGAAATAAAATATTCCATTGTTTTGCAAGTTTGATAGCTACCATGTTGTTGAGTAAAATGGAAACATCAAATACAAAGACCTCAGCTTTTTTTGCTAAGTAGGGGACTTTCAATCTTCACCTCAATCAAAAGAGCTGCTAACCCATTTTTCCTCTTCCAAGGCAGAGAAATGTTTCAATCAACCAGGAGGAAGATGCACGAATGTTAAAAATAATAAATATTACTAGTTGCTACAAGAATCCTGTGAGATGTTCAAAGCTAAGGAAGCTTTGGGACTGTTACTTCTGTGTGATGCTTTGTTTTATAACCAGTTTAGTTTTTCATAATTTGTATTTCCTTCTGTTTCCAGCAGCACTGCTCTCCCAGGCAAAATCTGGAGTTATCAGGTAAAGCAGATTCAGTACCAGCTTATTCCCAAATTGTGACACACCAGCTCTTTGCTTTCTAAGCTTAGCTTCTATCAAGAGTTTAAAGATGAAACCAAGTACTTTGAAATTCCCCAAAAGAGCTTTCCGACACAAAACCTCTTTCTTTTGAATCTCTATCCACTAACAGCATTTTTATAGTATTGTGAAATTACATTTTAACACCACCAGCAAACATAAAAATAGTCTTTCAGAGAGTGAGGAGAGGTTACTTTGACTCTGGCACCATCTACTGAAAAATGAATAAAACTGCCTGGACGACAAGACCAAGATCTATTAATCAAGGAAATACGCCCTAATTACTTCTTGCAGTGTGAATATTTCTATTTTCTCATCACCAAGAGAGCTTTAACTTACATCCTTGAAAAATATTTTCTTAGCTTCTCATTACTGTTGACATTCATCAGAGCGCAATGATATAATGTAATAGGATCTCTCCCATCTGTAAGATAACCAGTACAAATAAACAAAAAGTTGCTTGCACTGATTTTGCAAGCAATTCTTCATCACACAGATGCTGAGGAGGAACAAGCCATTTCAGTGTAACCACCAGGAATGTTCTTAGCTGTGCAAAACCCATTAAAATATGAATGTGAAAAAAGCCTCATATGAAGGCTTAGTTTAGAAAACAGTTTTCTTATTCTTGACTTTCTAATTATTTCGCTGTCTCTGTCTAGACAGAAAAGATTCTCCACGCATTAACAAGCAAAGCATAAACTATAAGGAACTGTATTTCGTGATTAACATTTATGTTGAAAATGTTTCTAAGCAAAAACTTAACAAATGACAGCTTTCTACCTGTTTTTTATGGCTACTGAAAAGTACAAAAGTTTAGTTTTTGCCACCAGTAAAAAGAGAGATCAACATTTGTACTAAAAATATTTTTTTAAAATATTGAAAACGCCTCCTAAACATTTTCAAAGTGTAAGAGTTAAGGGGAAAACAGAGAATATTTTGCCTCTGTCTTATGTTTATACAGAACTCGCTGAAAAGGGGAACAGAATTTAAACCATAATCAAAATGCAGAAGGACAACTAAGGGTTACAGCAAATTTGGAAGATGAAGACAGAGGTTAGTAAGTAAAAAATGCTGCGGAATAATAAGAATTGATCACCTGTACCTCTGAGCAATGAAATGAAGACAAGGAATATTGTCTTAAGCCTGCTGGATGTTCATACGAACAGAGCCGTCATGCTCGCAGGGTCTGCTGATTAATGTTCAGCTTTAGTGTAATCCAAGATTTATTGCATTTTGCCTCAAGTGGGTAATTGAATAATCCCTCTAAAAAGCAATAATTTTTCCATGAAGTTAATAAAGTTAATACACTCCAAATCTCCAAGCAGCTGAAAAGAAACAGCTAAGCATCGACCTGTGGAAAACATGGAACGTAATTCATAATGCACAAATATCACTTCATAGAAGCTTGTTTTACAGGAAATAATAAATAAATTATTTTGAAATAGTGTCTATGTACACATATCATGATTGGCTGAATGAACAGTGATTCCTGATCTCCTGTCTTTTTATCCATTGAATCACCAAATAATACTCTCACTTTATATGGACTAAAATCAAACTGAAACTCTAAGGTAGGCTGACTCAAAATCTATTTATTTTTGTTAGTCTTTCAAGCTGTACTGGCAATATTTCCGATTGCTGGGAAATGGGAGAACAAGTTCCACATGTACTACTTAGGCTCTTGATATCAATGGGAATATGGGTAAAAGGAAAGAAAATTCATATTGATTGGTGCTGTGTTTGAGGTTAATAGACCATATCCTATAAAATGCATGTAAGACTTGGACAATCAGCCAGAGAGCTGGCACTGCAACATCCAGTAATCACTGTGAACAGATGGAGGATATAATCTCTGTCTGTGCTCCAGAGCGGAAATCAGAGAATCACAGCAAGAGTAATTTTTGAAGAAGGTTTTAGAGGGGCAGCTGTACAAGGAGAGACTGAAGTCGCTTGGTTTGTTCAGCCTGGAGAAGAGGAGACTGAGAGGAGATCCCATCGCGATCTAGAACTTCCTCACAAGGGGAAGAGGAGGGGTGGGTCCTGATCTCTTCTCTCTGGTGACCAATGGCAGGACCAGGGGAAATGGCAGGAAGATGTGCCAGGGGAGGTTTAGGTTGGACATGAGGAAAAGGTTCTTCAGGCAGAGGGTGGTGGAGCACTGGAACAGGCTCCCCAGGGAGGTGCTCATGGCACCAAGCCTGACAACATTCAAAACGCATTTGGCCAAGGCCCTCAGACACATGGTCTGAACCTTGGGATTGTCCTGTGCTGGGGCAAGAGTTGGACTCGATGATCCTTGTGGGTCCCTTCCAACTCACAACTTTCTATGATTCTATGATTACTACTACAATCATCCAGTAAAGAGAATACATTACAAGGACATTTTACTTGACAGAATGCGTAGTTACTTCATGTAAACACGCAGTGGACATGGGTGGTCAAGGTGCATTTTTGTGCACCTGAAATGACTGATGTGCACCTGTTGGGCCTGATTTGAGGCCTGCTCCATTAAGGACACTGATATCAAATTTATTCTAATGTTGCTGATCTCTTAGCCACACATGGCCAGAACAATTCTGGAGGAAGGGAAGTGCACTGTAAAACTTTCATAATACTTAAACTAAAACTGTTAAGGATCAAGCTTTTTCTTCTCCAAGTGCTCTTAAAGATCCAGCCAGACTAGAACGAACCATTTCTAACCTGTCAGAATGCCAGTTCACTGCCCCATGGAGAATGTGCACTGACGTGGAGAGCTCAGCCACACGTGAGGACACATGCCATGGTATTCCTAATACTGAGTCCTATAACAAAGGTGAAGAAATATTTCAAGCTTCAGTTTCAACAGAAATTTGCACTCTGAATTACCTGCATTTTCTCTCTAGGCCTGTGTTGGGTTTCGGGGGAGGGGGGGTGGGGGG
>NW_010300434.1:0-21195 GCF_000700745.2 Antrostomus carolinensis | reverse complement strand
CAGTTTTCTTTGAGAGGCAGAGTGAAAAACTGTCTTTCTTAGTTGTACAAAGCATTCTACTCTGCTTTAAACAAATTACTTCATATCTTTTTTAAGTCTCGCAAAGTAAATCGGAAGACACCACTTGAGTGCTACTTACTAAACTAAGAGCAATAACTTCCCACCTTTAGTGTGAGGAATAATGTTCCTATGACCTGAGAACTTGTGCAGAACAATGGTGATAAGTGTTCAGATCCCTCCTCCAGCATGGAGTCCCAAAGGCACATTTCCCACCAAGAGCCTCAACCACCCAGCTTGCAGGTGTTTTGAGGGACAAAGGTGACTCTGCTAAAGCCATACTGTTCTGGAGAGACACAAGGGAAAGCATGGCACGTACACTGGCAGGCTGCAGAGTGTTTCCCGTGCATTTTCTTCCTGTCCTAATTAAAATTTTATGTGACCTTTTCACAGCAAAGACCATCCACTACTCCCAAGCAGGCAGAAATAACCAACTGGTATTTCAAGCCATGATCTTCTCCCACCACACTGAAGTTCAGCACTCCCAGTTCTACACCAGTATTTTAAGAAGCAGGATCTTAGGGAAAATGTCTGATTGTCATAATTTTCTCTTTACTGTTTTAGTTCAGCACAAGAAAAAGTTTGCATATCACACTGCCTTTTCTAGTAACTTGGATTTTTTTTTTTTTTTTTTTTTTTTACAGTGTTAATTATCTTTGTTTGTCTTTCTTCAAGAAATTCACTGTGTAAGTCTCAGGTTTACCTCAGGGCCATTTGGACTGACAGTCCCTCAAAAATTAAATCAGCTCACACTGTCACCAAGTTAATTGTATCTGGTAGGATGTAGCACAAAATTAGCATTGCGTGGTTATACTAACTGATTGAATGGTCATTATGTTTGTTTTTTTTTTTTTTATAATCTTCCTCTGACTACACAGGTGTATCTCGTTCTCTTCTACAACTGATTAGAGAGCTTGTCATAAGGTTCGGGGGGGGTTTTGGTTTTGTTTTTTGGGGTTTTTTTTGGTCAAGGGAATCATTTGATTTAAGTAAGCGGCCATTCAAGGTTTGCAGGCATACAGAAGCAGATAATTAGATTGCTGTTTAGTTTCTAGCTTGAATATAGTTTATTTATTCATAAACTAATTAAAGTTAAAATAAGACAAACGCTAATTTTAAGAACAAGAGTAATTACTTACATAGGGAGAAAGAGCAGCTGGATGTAGGTCAAAATGCTCAGTACATCTAATGTTAGCCGATGGAAATCAATTACATTGTCAAGGTCTGTCATAAATGCTTGTGCTGGAGCAACCACTTTGTTTCATTTGGAAAAGTTATGTGTCACATTTTCTGTCTTTCTTATAAGTACTCATAAATTATGAGCTCTGATACAGTTTAGACCTTCAGGACTCGCAGTACACTTCTGTGACCTTTCCAGTCACACAAAAACTGTTACATCTATTAATTCAATTCAGTCATTTAATCTGATTTTAGGATTCTTCAGACTGAGTTATATGAGTGACTTATGTCAACAAACATACAGAGATGATCATTACTTGTTTTGTTTTTGGTTTTGTTCTTTTAAAAAAACTGTTACTCGCAGTGCCAGTCCAGTGCTGAAATGCTTTACACTCATTCTAGATCAGAATCAAACATACAGACACAAGCTGACTTATAATCACCTAACTTGCAAATCCATAGGCAGCAATAAAACTATAGTATTTCAGCAGTAACCAAGTCACCAATAATGTGTTAAGACAGATTTTAAGATACCTTAATTAATAAATAAAACTCATACGAAGGAATGAGATTTGGCATCTCGTTTGTTCAGGACCCTAGAGAGGTCTGACCGCGTGCTTTAAGCCTTTACTCCATTTCAACAGCATATGCAGAAGTAGTACTAAGAATTTGTTATGCAAGACAAAAATTTAGCTAAGTCAGCTGCATTTATTTAGCTAACACTTTTTCAAGAATGTTGAGCTTACGATCTCTATGATTAATAGCAATATGCATACAAAATATAAAGAAAGGAAATTAACTGCATTGTCCCTGAAGAATTGCTGGGTTTACCAGACAATTAAGAAGTTCTGTATTTTTTCCTTATGAATAGCTGTATACAAAAATATGAACTTTATTATGGTCTTTTCCCATCAAGACTTCTGCAATAGACAATAGAAGATAGAAGAGGACAGAGCAGAGCAATACAAGAAAATGGTACATACAATGCAACAGAACAGTTACACGTCTTGTATATTCTAAAAGGTTAAAATACTATATTATTCTGATAACTACTTTTAACTTCTCCACACAGAACTCTAAGCATGCACTGTATTTCAGATATACATCCCATCTTTACATATTGCTTACAGTAAACTTACTTTTCGTTAAGAGGTATAACTGCATTTATTAAAGTCTTTTAAAACATGATTTCTAACAACGTTTGAATTATTTCCCCACTCATTTTGCATAAATCTACAGTCTGAATTACTTTAGTATGCTGAAGTAAAACTTGTAGATTTGCCCATAATTGAGACAGCCTGATACATCCACTATTTTATCTGATATTTTCATACACATTTGGCTATTTTGGAGATCTATGCTAACTTCATAGTTTTGCTTATTTTTTAAAAAAATCCTCTATCTGAAAAGCTTCAATACATACACACTATTATAAGACTTGATATCCATTATACTTGCGTCTTCTTAGAAGACAGCAAAGATTTACTCTGCACTGGACATGCATTTGCCTGTGGTGGGACAGGTTTGTTTTCTAGCGATGGTTTGGGAATGATTTGCCCTCTGGTCTTCTGCATGAAGAAGAGTCAGGGCAAAGGAACAAACTGCTCAGTGAAAGACAGAGCCAAAATTAGGAACTGCAGGAAAAGTAGTCTTGGATTGATAAAAGATAACTGAGAAGGCAGGGACTTGTCTGGTAAAGCTAGCAGCCTAAGCTGGTGTTTGAAGGATGAAAAAGAACAAGTTTAGCACTCTTCAGTGGAATAGTGCAGAAAGGCCCATGCCTGAAAGAGGAAGCAGAAAGACATCTCACTGCACCACACTCCCTGCAAGTCAGCCTGGCTCACAGCCCTTTTCCCACTTTCTCCAGAAAAGATTTCCTGAGAATCCAGAATTCACTTAAAACAAACCTTCTAGAAATTAAATTTCTAGCTAATCTTATAAATCATCTGAAAACTAAAGGGAAAAGTTGATTGGGAGAAGACGTGCAAATGCAAATGAGGTCAATAAAACAAACTTGGAACATAAAATCGTGTATGAAAGACAACTATTTGAACAGTATACATTGTATAGCAGTTCCATGAAATGCATTTTTCCCAAAGAAATGTTCCAAAGAACATCATTTACAGATTTCAGCAATTCAGGTTGCTGAAGGTTAGCTCTTTTCAAAAGCTGTTCCTGCAAAATGTAGCTCACGTAGCACAACAGGCTTACTGCCATTGTTACCATCATTGAATAGTTTCTTGCTTCAGGGAAGACACTTGAAATTCTTAGTTTTCAAGTATTACTTAAATGGGTGATAAAAAGACATTTTAATTGAACCCACACCAGAACACAAGATTTTAGAATCTCTAAATGTAATCATCTATGTAGCTGGAGGTATGCATTATTTAAGCACAACAATAGCTCTCATTAAAACTTAACTCTATTTTTCAGCTTTCTCAAAACATCTGTTTCTCATGGTACCTGTTTTTGTAATTATAATAAAACAAATTTCTCTAGTGATGCTCCTTTAGCTGCAAAAACAACAGGTTTGTAGAATTTTTTCATAGCTTTGATAAACTAAACTTTATTGCAACAGAAATAAGTAGCTTTTTTTTTTTTTTTTGTTATTTCAAATGTATAGCTTTAAAAGCTAATACCAAAACACTTGACTTGGTTCCCATAATACGATCATTTGAAACAAAACTCTGGCAAACATGTTTTTACAAATGTTCAAGAAAAACAACTTCTTTCCCCTAATTTAAGCATACTACAGAATTAATAAATGACAAGTCACAAGTGCAGTCTGAAAACTTTTCATATACCAAGGATGCATAGGACACAGGTGTCAAGGAACAGAAAGATTTGCAGAAGTTTTTAAATGCTTGATGGCAAAATTATTTGAAAGGTACTTAATACTTCGGGAAGAGGTTTTATAAGCAATCATTATAGGTTTTGGTACCAATTCTTTAGATCAGCAGGTTTTCAGCTTACCAGAAATTTAAGACAAAATATGATGCTAGTCTTGTGACTAGTGATAGTTGCTACCGGTCCCACGTAGAAGATTCCAGAAAATACAGGCACCCTCCTCTCCCTCTCCCCCAACCCCAACCCCTTTTCCTCCAAGCCAGACTTACAGCAAAAGTTTCATCTGCCAGTCTATCTCATATGACCTCAACAGGCCTTGGGAAGCTCAGTAGCATGGGCCAGCTAGCTGGAATAGGAACTTAAATTAAATTAATCATGAATATTTTAACTTACAAGACAAAGATTCACTGACTGCACTCTTTCATAACAACAAATATTACACAGGGCCTATCATAATAAGCAAGTACAAATGGCATGTCTTCAGTCTAGACAACATTTGGTTTGATTGCTTATTCTGATCTCTGCTAGAGTAACAGACAATAAACATCCAAGATTGAACTAGCCACTATCCTCCTTTAATTTTTTTTTGACAGCTGACAAAAAATTATATACATTAATATTTTAAAATATTATCAGCTATTGCTATTTTCCTCTTAAATTAGTAGTTTGAATATTACCCTTAGATAGAGACTCTGAACATTCACTGGCACAAAAAATTACATGATTTTGCAAGCCACTATCACCAGAAGAGAGTTGAAATGGCTGGACTTAAACAGGTATTGAGAATGATCCTTCAAGGATATTTTCTACTGGGAAATGTTCCTTCCCTGTGAAGATTTACAAGCATAGTTATGTGAAATTGCAATCAGAAAAAACAGAAACTGGTACCACTCATCAATTCCATCTTAAAATTCCATCTGGTACCACAATTCCATCTTAAAGTCTGACTCACAGGTGACAGTCTGCTATTTGCTACAGAATGCACTCAGGTTTACAGCTGGACAAACTGGCTTTGTCACCAGTTTCGAGCTCAACAGGGAAATTCTGCAGGGCTCTCTCAAAGTCAAATGACTGTTCAACATCCATAGGGTTTCATACTTCTCTTAATTATACTTTGTCTTTTTCTCAGCAAAGACTGACTTCAACTTAACATATGGTGTGTGCCTGGAATGACTTAGGGTCTCAGCACACATAAGTATATTAAATATCACCAGAAGGCAGCTTTTACCTGACAATTCTGGATAATGTTCTATTTGCTAAGAATAAAAACCTAAATGCAGCATTTGTACCAGGAAATTGATGGGATAAGTGTGTTAAATGCTGATTCTGAACTACACATTTCCTATTACTACTACGTGTCCCCTGTTTCAATCAGGGTAACATTAAAAACGATCCAGATGACATTTTGTCAGAAAAAAACCCAAACAAACAACAAAACAAAACAAACCCCTCAAAATCATAATGATTTGTTATTTTATAGATCAGGTCTGCTGTATTACCTTTCTGATGCTGAATAATAGCTACTGGGAAGAGATTTCATTAGTTACATGAAATATTACATCTTATTAATATCATTAAGGTGAGTTTTATAATTTTTTAAAAAATTAAAACCATACACTAAGTGTTTAGGGATCCCTACAGAAGAAAGCAAAGGAATTGTTGAGCAGTCCTTCCATGTAGCTTTTGCTGATTTCATCCCTTCTTATAAAACACATCTATTCAAGTGCTGGAGAACAGCTTACTAACCTCTTAGCAGAGACTTCAATTTGCCTTATATGACCCCTGCAAAGATTATTCCCTTCACTCCTGAGAAATACACATCAACAGCAGTTTTCCCTCCTATTGTGTATCGTGCTACATTTTACTCTTATTAACTTTGCTAAACTGACACAAAACCAGAAATCCTGTTTAAATGGAGAACGAAACCTATGGCAGATTCAGTGGAAGAACAAACCTGGTTCCCTCCTTACAATTATTTTTTTTAACTGTTCCCTTTTTGCAACTGTCCACTCTTTTTTGTCACATATATCAAATATCTCTAGAAGTTTCTCAGATTACTGTCAGAGTAATAAAGCATACAGTTTGGCAAGAAATTCTCACTTTGCTCTTTGGAGAGGTTCAGGCTCCTGCTAAGTATCTCAGCTTTCTCTTTCTACCAGACCACATAAGCTAATATCATAGGAACATTGCACCAAGACAGAATATATATCCAAGAAATATTTAGCTGGAATTAGCCAATTGAAATACAGACCAGAAAGACTTCAAAAGAGACACAATGAAATAAAAAATTCCGACACCTAGGTCGTACCTGTACAGCCTAGGTGAACTGATCCTGACTGTGGAAAAGGATAGGAGTAAGGAGACATGATAGGAAATGCATCCACGTGGTTATTGTCATATTTCAGTGCCCCTGGACTTAATCTTCTATGATCACAAACCAGCAGACAGACTCATGTCTACATGGATGAAAGTTTCCTGTCAGTATCTTTTTGAGAAAAACTTGACTTTTGATGAAGTAAAATATATGAAAGGGTTGGATAGAATAACTTTAAATATAGAGCTGATTGAACTTTTTCAAATTAAAGCAGTTTAACCACACTTCCATTTTTTTTTCAACAGTATTTGAAACTCACTGTACATCTTTTAATCCTCACAAATTGAGTTCCATCAATACCTTCATCCCTGCTTTTGATTGGTAAATAAGGTTCCATATGAGCTATAGAGGTAATGAAGAGGGCACAGTAGGAGTGAATGCTTCCAGCACTCAATTGCCTTCAAATGTGCTCTACTTTGAACACTCTGGACCCAAGCAGATAAGAAACTAGCAGAGGCAATACTCATATTATTTCCTTCTACTATGCTTTCTATTTCCCTTCTGGGTCTCATCCCCAAGTCACAAATTAATACTATTTCTCTCTTTTTCATTTTATAGCCAAACTCAGTACTTGGATTTAAATAATCAACCTTCCTAAGGTATCTTGGTAAATAACACATATGTTATATGACAGTACTAAATTTTAAGAGCCCGTACAATCAGGTCATTAAGTGTATTAACAGATAGAAATTTATGACAAAAAGAAACCACTCTCTGCAGTATGCTGGTTAAAGAAACAAAGGTGTATGTTTCCATAATTATTTGGCTCATTGAGACTAAATCCATGTAGTCTAAAGCTTGGAAATATTCTATTCGTATCGGGCAGGGGTAGGAGTGGAATAACAAACTGCATTAACAGATTCAAGGGACAAGAATCAAATGCATGTACTGCCTAGTCAGTAGATGTGATGAACAGAAGACGTGCAATAAGTTTCATATTTTGGACTGAGACTGAAAACCATATTATTAAGAGAAGTTCTCCGCTTGGCCACTCTCCCTCCTCCCATCAGCATTGGTCAGCCACTTCACTTAAAAAGGCTAAGTGGACAATTTGGGTTATTACTATATCAAGTCATTACGTGGTCATTATCTCAAGTTCATATCTCTTCTTTCCAGTAAAATCTGTTAAAATAGCTGAACTGAAATCTAGTCTCTCAAGTCTTTAGAAAGCTGAGGTATCACACACACCTGTTTTGAAAGGAAACACTTTCAAAATTGCAGCCAGCATAAGGAATCACACAGAAGTTGCTTCTGAACCAGAAGTATCACAGTGGGAGTCAATGTGGGGAGCCATCAGAGCTGGGATAGAGCTTCAGCTGCCTTTGATATCCCAGTAGGTTGATACTGCCTATTTCCCTGCTTCAAGGCCTCCAGCTCCAAATGGATTTCATAATTTGAAGATTTCCTAATCCTTTGATACTTTTCTGTACCTTGTGTTTTGATGCAAGTGAACAAACTCTTAAAACTTGCATGATTTGCTAAGTGTGAATGGAATTGCAATATACCAGATTAAAAACACCAGTGTCTTTTTTATTTTGTGTATTATTTATTTATATGAAAAACACTAAATCACTTGGAAGTTAAGCCTGGACTTGTTCTTCTGCTCCTATACATAGAAGTTTGTCTTTTCTCCAGCAGCAGTCACAAAAATCCTCAGGACTCCCTGTGCAGAGCTATCAGAAAGCTGACTTTACCTGTGCGAGCATGAAACCCACTGCTGCCCTGTCAACAAGGGCCACCAGGGGACCAAGGGCTGCCACTCCACAAGAGAGAGACTGTCCTCCTCTAGTCCCTGCTACCAGTAACACACACCTATGTCTTCAGCAACATCACTAGCCAGCACTGTGAAGTGTTCAGGCACTCTGCTGTCCAAGATGCTTTTCCAAGTATTCTCCTATGGGTGAGGAGAGAGACACCCACTGTCCAAACCTCACACAGAGGCTGCAAAACTAAAACTGCACGAGTTTGTATGAAGGCTACCTAGAGATCAATGAACAACTATTTTCTCATGCAAGCCAATACATTACAGTTAAGGATAGTGGGGTTTGGTTTTGGTTTTTTTGGTTTTGGTTTTGGGTTTTTTTTTTTCCATTTAGTGGAAGGCTGAATAAATAGTAAGTTATGTTTGTACCAAATAGTTAGCAATTGTTGGAAACTATTGTTTTGTTTTTGTTTGAGGTTTTTTTTTGTTTTAGTCTTTTTTGTTTGTTGGTTTTCTTTTAAGTAAAAGCTTAAACCAATATTAAAGATAAAAACAGGATAAAAATAGATATGCAGTCTTTCACATTCAAGAGAAGAAAATTATTTTGTACAGTGAGTATTGAAATCAATTAAAATCCTTTACTTCAGATATAATTAACAAGCCTCGCAAGCATAAAATGATTTAATTTCCTGTATCAAATCAAATGCTGTTTTCAGTCACTAAAGAAGGACTATCCTCTTACAGGACTGTACACTATTAATTCATTATTGTTGTACATTCAAACAGATGGGACTCAAAAACTTTTAATGAAAACAGCATTAACTTACATGCAGAATGTAGAATCTTTAAAGAAATAGTATTTTCTTTAATGGTGGTGTTTTTTCTTTTTCATTGCACAATTTCCTAGAGTTAAATTGTTACATTACCAAAATAAACCAGTCCTTACACTAGGTGAAAAGCGTGCAAAGGTACCTAATACAGTTATATAAAATAAAAATAAATACAACCAATACTTACACCTTCAAGAAATAACTTCAAAACAATTTTATGATAGCAGTTCATGCTTACTAATATTTACTCCTGCATTTGAATTAACTTTAGTAAGCTTTTTTCACATGAGGCTCAATTAGTCTGGCAAATGACATGAACATGCTAGGGTTTCTCTCTCTAGCATGGGAGAGTAGAAAATTAGCATTTAAACCTCACACAAGAAGATGATTCAGATCTAAGTCACTTACTACACTGCAGTGCAGAACAACAAGGCTGTAAAACCAAAGCTACTGCAGCTCAGTTACTGACAGAGAGATTAATCTTTTTTCTTCCCCCTGCCTCCTTTTTTTTTTTCTTCCCTCTCCCCCTTTAAGATTTCAAAAGAGATAAATAAAATACGGGGATCATTACTCAAGTTCAATAATGCTAAAAAAGCAGTGACAAAGAAGTCATTTATCGTCTGATCCTAAGTATACTGGAGCCAATAGGAATTAATCGACCATAAATATTATCAATTCATAGCTTCCCACATCAGCAGCAGGACTACTGGCCTCTAATTATTTTGTATTTTTAAACTTTCAGTTAGGAAAACTTAGGAGACCTGCCAATATAGGTAGCAAATAAGCAGAACAATGCCACAACACATGACAAAAAAACCTGGAAAATGTCTACATTAACAATACAATTGTGAAAAAAGCCCTTCCCTTTAGTTTTATAAGTGATACTCAGCACAATGACACATCATGTTGTAGAAACACTTTTTCCCCCTTGAACATTTTGTAATTTCTAGGAAGCACCCTTTGTTCTTATTCAGCACTTTCACCCACACAATGAATTGCCTGGTGTTACTTTCAGTGTGCTCAAGCACATGGCAGAACTGCACTGATATACATTTAAACTGTGTGTTTCAAAGACTAGGGGGTTGATGCTGCAAGGTGCAGAACAAATTGTGATCCAAGGACATATATAGCTCTAAACTATACAGCCATAGTCAAGATTAATGGAATTCCCTTTGTAAACAGTTACAATCCATATTCTGATGGCTAGACAACACACATTAAGTACATTATAAAAGCAGCTTCATAAAGCGTGGAATCTTGTTTATGCAAAAGGGATGAAAATAGCACAATAGGTATTACTTTCTCCCTGAGCAGTTAACAGAGATACTGGTAGCAAAAATATCCATGTTTTTCTCCAGTACCTAGGATGCTTGCATTGTACATTTCCATTCTACATCTAGTTCATATAATGCAACAAGAAAAAAATCTTAACAAAAATTATTTGCATTTGCACCAGACCAAACAGCAGTCTATTTGTTCTCATTTCCACAACAGCTAGCTTAGGAAAGGACAAGTTTTACAACTATAATGGAAATTAAGTGAAACAAGCTATTTGGAACAGAGAGAAAAGGGTGAGGAAGGAAGAAGGAATATATCTTTTAAGAACATGCTGAAAATGCCAGCCAATATCACACAACAGTCTCTTTAAATAATGTCCATATTGAATGCAAAAAAGTGTCTACTTTCTGTCAGGTTCCTGGCACGTGCCATAACTTGAAAGGTCTATTATATTGCATTATGAGAATTATGTGCCCCAAGAAACTAGAGAAATATATCATAAATGTGCTTTTAGTTAGAAAGTATTTTCAATACAAAATTCATAATGCAGTTCCTTTTAGATTTTGTTATATAACATCCCTTCCAACTCACAACATTCTATGACTCTAGAACATAACAATGCATTGATAGGAGTTTTGCAACATGCTTCCAGAACTACCTAATTACTACTCTAGAAATAAGTCTCAAAGCTCTGAATAATCCCGCTTAAAATAAAGTTCTGATTCTTTGCTTTGAAGACTATGATGCTCAATCTATGCTTCTAAAGAAAAACCTGTAGAGATTGTGTTGACATAGTCTTTTTCCTCTTCTAACAATATTATCCATGTGTATTTTTCTGACACAGTCCAGAAACAACCAACATTTCCGTTTATAGGGCTCCATGATAATGCAAACTCAGAAAGAACAATAAATTAACAAATCTACTGCCAAAAATTAAGAGTTGTTTGTTTCTAGTATCTCCCAGGTGGAAAACACTTTTGTTAAACTGTTGCAAGTGAACTTAGGCAGCTTGTTAGTGAAGTCTAATCATTCATTAGCATTTTAAACTTCTACAAAGGGACAAATACTTCAGTATGACTGCCAGAATATTAACAGATCATGTTTTCTGTTTACCTGTAAATATCTAAAATTTGTATCAGAAGGTAGCTAGAGAACATAGGGTAAAACTTTTTGCTTTTTCAAAAATTCTTAAAGCTCACAATATTCCTTTTTTCTGATGCTTTTTATTATTCTTTTCCCTCACCCTTTTGATTATTTTCAACATCACATCTATCTTACTTTCATAAGAGAAAAAATTACAGCTCTGCCCATGGCAAGATCTTTTTGCTTTCCTTTGACATAGGTCTCATTATTTGCTATGAATAATTACAGTTCTTCCAGTATACTTATTCAAAATTGGCAGATTTGGATAGCTGAATTTGTGTTATAGGGACTCCATACATTAGCTCAACATTACACTACATATCCATACACAAAGGCATAAGGAGAGAACACAATTATGGATGAATGTATAAAATGTTTATTAATAAAGTATTATGACCTATTGTCTTAATCTAACAGTGGGAAGTAAATGAGATTCAGACAATCAAGACTGAACTGAATCTAACGCTAGATTCTCATCTAGTTAAATGAAGAACTGCAGCACATTAAGCAAGTGGTTAAGCATCTCTTGGAGAAACTAAGGAAGAAAAACTGAGAACTTGACTGTTTTCTGTGCAACATTATGGAGAATTTGGAAAAAGCCAAGATCATAGAAAGATCCTGAAAGACCTTCCCAGAATTTGAAGTCTTTGCCAGCCCATCTAAATAACACGTTTCAGTGACTTTGGCTTCTGAAATCTTTGGGCAAGCTATGCA
The DNA here is from genome assembly GCF_000700745.2 of Antrostomus carolinensis. Classification (NCBI taxonomy): domain Eukaryota; kingdom Metazoa; phylum Chordata; class Aves; order Caprimulgiformes; family Caprimulgidae; genus Antrostomus; species Antrostomus carolinensis. Next base: position 9,071 of record NW_010300434.1, on the reverse strand, counting down.
CTTATTTTATATTATTCTCCAATTTATATTGCTCACTGAGGAAGGGAAAAAGCTTTCAGCATCACAGTCATGTGTGGATTTAGTTGGTGGGGTACAAGCCAATATGCTGTTACTGAGTAAATTACATGCTATTTTTGCTGCTCTTAGTGGGGGAGAGGGTATTCTACAAGAGAGAGGCAAAACACACATCTCAAATCATTACAGACCTGCGAGGCAGAAATTAAAAGACAACCTTTTGCCCTGTGCCTACTGTGCCGTTAAGTTTTAGAGGAATTATACGTTACTGATCAGTCTCAAAATAGTACTAAGAAGCTGAACAGTAGACTCCAACTTTTACAAATTGACTCAGAGATTTCTAAGAGTTGAAGTGTGAATTACAACAAAGGATTAAAAAAAGGTTTCAATCACGAATGAAACAAATATAACCCCTTCTTGCCCTCAGCTTCCTAACTTTTCAGACTTTCGTTTGTAGTTTTTGAGATAATTATGTTTAAAAAAAAAAAGAAATCACAGCAACAGCATGAACTCATAACACCGCTAGCAGTCTACTAGAAGTACAAAATGCTACAACAAAAGGTATAGACAATAACACAACATATAATTTTCCTGCTCTGTGAGCAGTCTTCATTTCAAGAGCATTTTCAAAGCACCAATACTTCAATGCTAAGTACTAATAAGTTGGGCAGGCAGGTTCTCACCATGCTAATTAACTCACCTATGGGGTTCTAGCTACAGCCTACATGCACAATTCCAAAAGCTTTTCCCTCCCCTCCTACTCCTTTGTCTAATATTTTTCACTATAATCACATTCAGGAAGAAAATTATAAAGCCCAGCATGACAAGTGTGTCTTGCCTCAGTTAGAATTATTACAAAATAATAAAAATTGAGATCAAGAGGCATGGGTATAGAAGGGCTTTTGCCCTTATGGTAACAGAAAAATAAGATAAACCAGTGAAGGCCATTTGATGAGGTGTGTTTTCTGTTTTTCTGGGTAAGAGTTTCAAGGATTTCCACAGCTCATTTGCTGCAGAGGTCAAATCCAATCTATGACATTTCCTCCAAACTTAGTCTTTTTACTACAGCCATACATAACAGTCATCTCCCTCTTGCCCACCTCGGAAGACTAATCACTCCAGGGTGCATTTAATATAAATGGCTGTAACAAGGACTTAGCACAGCAAGAACACTTAAGAACCAACCCCAACGTGTCCACAACAAATCCTGTTCTCAGATTTCCCTATGGAAACCCTTTTAGTCAGGCTTGTCTACATATTGCTCATAGTTCATTTCCAATCTCTGCTTCCCAATAGGCAATAGTTCAAGATGTATTGTACTGCTTTCTCAACTGCTTACCTCCCCACTTTATCATACAAGGATGTGAAAGCAGCTAACTTCCATAAATGGGAAAGGGGCATAACCTGGAAATGTATATTAATTTGCTAATTGGACTTCCATAGCAGATCAGAAGACATATGAGAAGTCTTTCTGCTCTCAGAACCCCATACGAATTTTCTAGCAAACAGAAATAGATACCCCAACTACAGCAAAATAATTCTTTAAAAAATGAAAATAAATCTCAGAGGAAATATTCAAAATCGAAGGCTGAAGAACTGTTTAACTGTTTTCCTTTCCACTTTATTTCTGCTGTTTTCCTGCAACAAATTTCAGCCCATGCAACTGCACAGATCCAAATAGGCAGAATTCTTCACTACAGAGGAGAGAATGAAAGAAAAAAAAAAAAAAAAGCTTTCTTACCTCTGAGAAGCCTTTCCTTTTAACTGCTCTGGGTTTCCTCCAGACGAAGTTGTAACGAGCAGTTTTTTATTGACAGATACTGACTACAGATCATGTGAATCAGCATGGACACATCTCAGATTTACAACTTTATGAATCATCACAGAGTAGCAGAACTATTACACAGCATCTGGAAAGTGAATTAAAAAATGATTCAATATTAATAACTTTCATATCTTGTTTTAAAGTTTCGGGGAAAATTACCAACACTGGGACAAAAATTGCTTATAAGTAGTTTAATACCACCAATTTCCACTTATTAAATATAGCATTTAGTGAGACAATACTATTGCTAAAGTTCTGAAGATCAAAGCAGAGATCATTAGCATGAATCCATTTTGGTTGCATTTGAAAAAGTATGAACTCACATAAATTAATAAAGGGCACCTTTACATCTTTTCCCACAATTCTTTCATATTACTTAGTTCTTTTCCAGATGTAAGAAGCACTGGCTTAAGCTAAAGTCTCTGCTCATTAAGGATCTCAGTTCAGTTCACAGTTAAGCTGCCTCAATTACATTAGGGACCAAACACTCTGCAATTATACAAACATTATATTCTACTTAAATGGAACAATAAATAAAAAGGTATATCTGTGGCTTTGTGTGTGCACACCGGGCTTTGTTTTTAAAAGAACTTTTCTCAGAGCAGTTTTACATTTAAATTCTTATGAAAATAGAAGAAACTCAAACCAACACAGACTGACTTGAAAGTAAATTTAAAAAAAAAAATTTTTAAAGATGATTGTGGTTTTTCTTCTTATGATGACAATATTAAACTGTCCACAAAAACCTCATCTCACAAATGCCAAAATACATTTTATCATTTAATCAGGTATCTGCATTTGAGCAGTATATAAGAGTTACAAGCACCACAGACTTCAAGGTGACAAGAAATGGAAAACCTGAAGATAAATTCAAATTTAGTCAGAAGGGATCAGTTCTAAAAACATAATTATTCTGAGATGTTGCTGTTTTCACTGCTGCTTTAATGAAACTATTTTCTTTGCTGAGCATAACTATTCATTAATGCAACATAACTAGCAATGGTAATGGTACTTTTTATCAGAAACAACATTAGATCAATTATTTCCTTGGAGACTTAAAATATTCTATTTTACCTGTGGCTACTTTTTATGTAAGTAAAATTAGAGTCCTTATTTACGTTGCTGTTCAAAGAATCGTTGTTATATTTAGTTAAGTCACATTAGTATAACACTAGTATAACATGTTCATCAGACTTCTACAGTTTTAAAGGAAGAGATGTAAAAAAAAAAAAATCATAACAATACTGAATCCAAAAAGGCAGAAGAATTAAATGTATTGTATTCTCCATATCCAGTTTCAGTAGCAGAGTTATTGCCTGGCTGGAGCATCTTTATGATTCAACATATTTCAAAACCACTTTCAGGACACAGAAAAAAAGTATTACAAAAATAATTTGTATTTAAGTTTAATTTTACATCTAGAACATAATGGAACATTTAATATTTATCAAGTCTACTCCATAAAGTTACTTTATACTGTTCAGCTGGGTAAAAAAGGGAGACAAGGACATATTTGTATTGAATGGCACAAAACTATATGTACATATACAACTTAACTGAGTTGTAAAAGCTCACAAAAAAAAATTAAAAAAACCGACACCACACAAACACAAAACTACAAACAAAAAAACCTAGTCATAGCTTATTTATTCCACTTATGAGCTGGTCATTGAGAATGGATGACATCATGAAGAAACCATACTACTCCTAGCACACGAGAACTATGCAGCCTCAAAGAGCATTACATCATAGCGTGACCAGAGACACTTAACTCATTTTGACCAAATAGAATGTTATGATATCAAAACTGTTCTTATATTTGCAAAAAAGAATAGTACTTTAAGTGCCTAAATAGGCTTTAAATCAGCCTACTATAAAGTCATCTTCTGTACCATAAGCAAGCAACATAACTCAAAATGTAAAGGCGTGAGTCAGGGTAATTCAGCTTTAAGATTCTGCAATTGTTATCCAGATAAACTTGTCTTCTCCTGAAGAGAATAAATGCCCTGAAATCCTGCCTACAAGGCACAGTGGAGTGCTTCAGCTAGCAATGAATCTTCAGCATCAAGAAAGGGTGTTTTAATATTAAAACTAAACACTTTACACAAACCTATGATACACACAAATATACAATTTTGTGTATAAAAAAAATAAATTAGAGTCTTCTTTTCAGTTCTTCTTGGTTAAACTAAACAGCATTTCCCTGTTTACCTTTTTTTTTGTTTTTTTGGTTTTTTTTTTTTTGTTGTTTTTTTTTTTTTTTAAGTGAAGAATATTTGAATATACTCTGGTACAGGCACACCCATGGAGACAGCCATTCTAGCAAAGCACAAAGCATGTCAGCAGGACAGGATGGAAATCAAAGCAATAACGAGCTTTTCTTCCGTGATGGAAGCCTTCATTTGGACAAGTGGTTGAGCAGGACTGACCAGAATCCTCTCAGTCAGTTTGATTAGCTATGATCCCACTTACTCTCCCAATCCCTTTAATCACCTCAGAACATTTACAAAACTGGTGCTTGGGATATTAGGAACACTAGATTTCTGTTTCAAAAGGAGTAAAAATGTTTATTTTCAGAATGAAGTCATACTGATGGGTATAATTAGGTGGTAAAGATAACACCAGTGACCTCTACTATGTTCAAGAGTTCACAAATAATTAAAAAAACAAAATCTTTGTGTGTTGTTAAACACGGGCATCTAAATCCAATTTAGGCACCTATATGAGAATCATGGTTTCAAAAGGCATCTGTTTACTACCTTTCACAGTACTTTTCACTGATCACTTATTTACATACATTTCCTTACCCAAGTTTAAGAATTGTTTTTTTTTTTTTTATTTCAGTGATTTACAGGGACACCTTTCTATGCATTAAAACTTCAATTTTTATTACCAAAAATAAATGGGAATGGTAATTCACTGCTACTGCAACAGTGTATCAAAAATTCAGAACCAAAGGGAAAAAAAAAAAGACACAGTTCTCCAAGATCATTGTATACCTAAAACCATCTCTACAAATGGAAATTATCAAAAGGTCAGACATAAAAAGCAGCAAATCATAAATACTAATTAGCCCCTTGCCAGTGATTGCATGATAACATTTACTGATGCATAATTGAATAACAAAAAATTAAAAAACATAGAGCGTGGGTAGATTTAATAATTAATTCCTCCCACACCAATCAGTTTCTGACTATTTCTTCTAATAAACACAACTGTATATTCTTACTTCCTTTTTATTTTCTTCTTCCTTTGTGAGTAACAATCAGTCTGTCTTTCTAAAGCTAACAGGGAGGGCAGATCATTTTAAACAGCATAATAAAAATATTTTTTAACGATTCTAAATTTATAAATGTTTTGTTGGACATAAGTTTTTGTTTCATTACTTGATACAACTAGGATTCTTTGTTTTAAAAAACAATAGTAGTTTTAAATTATCCTATTAGAATTGTCTTGTCTTCCCTCAAACCTTCTTCCCTAATCACATATTTGTAATCCATTGCATTTATTTATGTGTGTTAGTATACACATACATTAATAGCCATCATGCACTATTCCAACAGCTGGATTGTTGTTAAGGACAACTATTCTCCACTTTCACAGATCTGAGCAGACAAGAGTGCATCTTATTCAACAGTTACAGGGTTAGTTATGTCAGGATATAACTGTCTGGATTAAAGCACTGATTTGCAAGCAGGCACAGTGAGCTTGTACATATTTTTATTGTACAGGGGATAAACAAGATGAAAAACAGAAGAAGAGCTGCCAGAAACATGGCTGAATACAATACTTAAAATCACACATAGGTCTAGTGACTAGGTTTATTATAAGCACAACATATCACAGTAATTATTAGGTACAGGGGTAGTGTCAAACTATTAAGTCAAAATATAAAATTGTATATTCTTTGTTAAACTTCAGCCAAACTTTATCTTTTACAATATTTTTCTAGACCAATATATTCTGCAGCCCAGTGCTGGAACAGTATCAATAGAAAAATCACAACAGCAAGGCACACGATCCTCTAGAGGTCATACAGAAACAAAATTGCTGCAATGTTCATCAAAACACAAAAAATATCCAAGATTCTGATACAGCCCTCCTCAGCAGGTGGGTTTCATCCATGGGAAGACAGACAGGCATAAAAAATATAGGAAAAACAAACCAAACCCCACTCCCCAGTCTTCTAAAACCCTTTCAAGATCTCAGGAATAGCATTCTTCATTTAACACTCACCGACGACCACCTCACAAAGCATATACACCCTTCCAAATATCACTGCTTCCCACACTTCAGAAAACACCCAAAGAAAAGTAGCAGGGGTGAAAGGAGCAGCACTTGAGCCACAAAGCCTAGTAGTATTCTAGAAATCCAAACCTTACAGTCATGCATCTTTAATTGACAAGAATAAAATCTGCAAAAGCACAGGGCTAAACAAAAGCCTTCACACCACTTGCATGTTCCCCAGTGAGCACCAACTAGCAATCTTACGTTACTCCAGAACATTTGGCATTAAAATCTTCTCCTCCCCATTGCAGGAAATGGAAGGCAAAACATTGGCATGACCTATTCAAGAGCAACTAAAAGCCTGAGCTATCAAATTTCTGAGGTGTGCATTCACTCTGCCCATAATCATCTCTGCAGGCCTCTGGGAAGATACTTGTAGCGGTTGTGGCTTGTCTCTCTTATCTTGGAGGCAAGTTTTGGTGTGAGTTAATTAAGTAAAGGGATTGCAGAGCCCTCTGGCAGAAAAAACACACAGGAATGGAAACCCTTCAAAAACCACTTTGTTTATTCAGGGTTTAGATAAGGAATATGATGGCTGCAGGGGAAAACTGGTACGCAGAAGCTTCTCTCCCACTGTACAATAATACATGCACTAATAGGCAGAGCCACATCAAGCTGTTTGTCCATCCAGCCATAGCCTGCAGACTTATTCAAGTGAACCTGACTAAAATGCAACAGACAATAAATTGCTATGTTTAAAAAAGAACCCTATTATAATAAAATCTCTCTTGCTTTACTTACAAGACTCAAATACAGTAATGCTGCATTCTATATCTGTGAGACAAGTGTCAAAGTAAAATCAGCCTAGCTGGCATAGAAGAACAATTACTAATAAAATTGCCTGGGTTTGGTTTGTGGATTTGTTGGCTTTTTTTTTTGTTTGTTTTGAAATCATTATAATGTATCTGCCCTCCAAAAATTTTATTCCATAGAGGGCACCATATTTTGCATAATACATTTTTTACCTTGCATTTCACCTTCATGACACATTGACATTAATACACCATTAAAGTGACACCTCTTTCCAGTGATGTATTAATTTAACAATTCACATCAGATTGTCCTGGAAAATGTACTAAACAGATTAAACTCCAGTACTCTGGACAAGAAGGACTGTCAAGATTGGTTAAACTAGTGGACAGGATAGAATAAGATCTAGAAACCCAAAAAGTATCACAGCTTCTAAATTTTTGGAACTAGATAGCTTATATATAACAGTATTGGTGCAGGGGGGTGAAACTGGAGGTGTGTTTTTGAAGCAGTATTTTAACAGAGTCAGATGTCATTTCTGTCTCCCATTTTCTTCTTCCTGCTAACACCTAGCAACTAAGTTGGAAGGGTCTGGCATTTGGCAGAGTATTTCATCTGTTTTGTTTAAAAAAAAAAAAAAAAAAAAAAAAAGGTCCCAAGTCCCTTCCTTCTTGTTTGCAGAACCACTACCAGACTTTGCAAAATGCCAAGTCAAGTACAAGCACGCCTTTGGCCAGAGGAATGCTGTTACCCCTCCAGTTCCTGAATGGCAACACAAAGGCTTGTGCTCAGGACAAAGAGCTTAGAAATAAGTATTGGTGAAAACAAACATGGCACCATGATATAAAGTACAGAAGATATAGTCAGTAAGGTAGATTGATTACAGGTCAGTCAAGTAAGCTCTTGAAAGGGAGCAACTTCTCGTGTTTAGGGCGCTGTCAGCAGAGGCTGCAGCAAACAGTAGTGCAGCCTCCTGGATATTTCCTATATTCTTTTAAATCATGATAATTTATTGGGAGATCATTTTACGGAGTTCAGAGTTGAAAAGTACTTGCATTTTAATTCCTACGCTGTATCAGATTTCACCACTTGCTTGACAAAGCTGCTAAGAAAACAGAAAATAAAAACATGCCAAAGTCACCTAGAGTAGTAGAGGAAATGAAAGCAAGTCAGTGTAATCACTTCTAGTGCTCTCATTCACTCTTCTGTCAGAATCAAGACATTTCTTTGCAATCAACTCCTGTTATCCTGGGTAAGCTAATAAAGGTTCTGAGTGTTTAGGAAAGAGAAGGGGGGGGCTGGAAATCAAGATTATGAAATAAATGGTTTGCTTTGCTCAGCTCATCAGGCTGGAAGGAATGATTTTTGCACCAGATTATTCCACATTGTTTGTAAGAAGCCTTAAGTTCAGCACTACTGAGTCACCCAACAGTCATCTTAAACAGTATATGGCACTTTTTTTTCTTGAATATATTCTCAAGCACTGAAACTCGGTTTACCTAGTAAAGCAGAAAAAGACATTGAACAACAGACTCCCACATCCTTGGTGAGTGCTTTAAATACAAAATAATATCTAAAATGAAAACTTATTCCTGCTTTACTTTGGGGAGGGAAAAAAAAATGGCCATTGTTGAGTTTGTGAATAAAAAGCTATCAGTACCTACCCACTGTTTAAGGCTATGATTGCCAGAGCAGGGAGGTACATACCTGCCATCCTTAGCTGTCAAAGCACCAAAGAGGATTACTGAAAACAACCCATCTTTTCCCATTTTATAAGGAAGGCTTTAGGCACTCCTTCTAAGATATCAGACCCTTAGACTAAGAAAAAAACCTCAAATTTTGGCACTATTAAATTCTTCCTTAACTTTCATATCATTATGGTTCTTCAAACTCTGTGGCACATTTTTCTAACCCTAAACCAAGGGAGCAAAAATTAAAAGAAAAAAAAAAGAAAATAAATTACTGCTGAACAATTTCCATTTCATTCTTGTTATGAATATTTCTGAAGTTCCCCTCTTGAGCTTTCAAGGAATTAGCCAGATGCTTAAATTTACATTTCAATTGTTTCATTTACAAGTTACACAACTGCAGTTTTACTGGAAGTTTAAGACTACTTCTGTTTTCTTTTTAACATCAGACAAATAAACTGATTCTACTGATTCTACATTTTCTTGCATATCAAGGCGGGGGGTGG
>NW_010300433.1:39392-52902 GCF_000700745.2 Antrostomus carolinensis | reverse complement strand
CCCCCCCCCCCCCCCCAAAAAAAAGGCAGTTCAAAAGGGATGGAGACTTCCTGAATATTCACTTTAGCATGACTCTCAGTCTCGATATAAGACAGTTTTCACAAACTTACAGAACAGTAATATTTCTAGAAACTGGTATTTATTTTATTTTTCATCAAAACCACAACTTGACAGCTTCAAAACTTGTTCATATATTTAGTTTCCATTAGTAGTTCCTAATGCATTATCAGTGTTGCCTCTTTTCCTCAATCTATCTTAAAGGAATCCAAATACTGTATCTACTAGTGCACATATTTATCAGATCCTTATCATTCACTTCACATATTCCAAGTATTCATAACATAATACTTTTAAATTCCATATATTGAAATATTGAAGTGCAATTTCCATTTTCTACTACAGCTTAATATGTTTATAAAAGAGCTTGTCAGCATCAACAGATAACTATTTAGTCAAGTTTATGGCAAAATTTTAGGGGCAAAAGGTTACAGATAATATTTAAAAGCCTTGTTAATGCTAGGATTAAAACTGGTAGCAGAAAGCTAATGCATTCTGCAATAGCGTCAATACTCTAAAGAGAATCAGTTCTGTTAACATTACAATTAGCTACTAAAATAATGCATGTAACAAACTTGCCTACCTTGAGAAATTATTTTCCGACATAAAAATAGGAAATTGTAAACTGATATGAAAAGAAGATTCTGTCCAAGCAGACCATGTTTCTATATTCAGACAATATGCTGTACAGATAAACACTATTAGATTTCTTTCAACAAATAATCTTCATTACTGACTGAAACTATGCCTTGTATATGTTGATCAGCTCACTAAGGTTTTGCATTAATATTTGTTTTCTTGCAAGTTTTCTGAAACAAGCACAGAATTATCTTGGAAATAGTTAAGTATTTTTCTGTGATCTAATGACCGTCACTGATCATTACCTGGATGGAGACCTGAAACTAATTATTGGATTTCTTGTTTTGCAGGAAAACAGGGACTACCAGCTGAGCCTACTGAACATCAGATATTGATTTTACCCTGAAATTAAGAAAATGGAGTTCACAAGAGGAAACAAGTTGAAAATACTCAGTACAGAATTTGAATACCAAGATAGTTTACTTCATATGCAAGATGAGTTCTGTTTCTTCAGAAAGGGTCTTAGCCATGGAGGAGTAACAGAGCAGGTAAGTATTAGCTATACATAGCTGAGAATTTTCATGCTTAAATACTGTATGTTTTCCTTATTATATTAATATGAACCTGAAGCTTATTTAATAATAAAAACTAGAGGACAGTCCTGCTTTCTGCATAATCTTTGAGGATGCAGAATTCTTTTTGTAGTTATTAGGTAACTCCATAATTATTTTCTCTTTATTATTAGATAGTTATCCTACATTATCCCTGCAGGAATGTTGGATATCTGCAATTATGATGTGTCTAAAGATGCATTTATAGGCTGACCTAAGGTACATACAAACTAGAGGCTTGGCCAAGGTACTGGAAATGTGGAATTATCTCACTAATTTCAATGCAGAAATCTAGAATCATCTGCAGACGATTCTAATGTTTCTGTAATCCACATAAACTGATCTGATTTTAATTTGTTTCTTGTGACTGTCAACCATATCATAAAATTGGTATGATTAATCAATCACTTCAGGGGAGAAAAGAAGACTTAAGTGTTAACTGACTAGATACAATGAGTTGATGTTTCACTTGAAATGGTTTAGCCAAAAAAATCAGTCCAAACTTATGCTGGTGATTTGTTTAATACCTTCCTAGTATACAAAAAGGTGCTGTCAGTTGCCAGACCACCTGACTTAAGTGCCTTTGAACTATATTACATTTACCTACAGACCTTTGCAAAAGAACAAGTGTAAGAATTTAACACCTAGAAACCAGCAAAATAAAATGCTACTTAAAAAATTACATGCTAAATTCAGTAACTTTCCAGCAGATGGCATATTTCCCTAGAAAGTAATTATCTGTCCAATATAGATCCTGTTATACTTCATGAAGTAACAAAAATAACAATTTATTAAGATTCTCTTCTATAAGCAAAACCAGTCAGCTTAATACCATGACTTACATCACTTCAGAGCTCCTGAGTATAACAGTACCACTGTCATGCTGAACTCCTGGTATAGCAGTTTGCTGGGGTACAGGGGTGACTTGGCACAATGGTCGCAGTGATTGCTGCTCACAAAGCATTATGGTATTGAGAGATCATTGTGGAAAGAAAAGAAAGTTAAAGCAAGATGGAAGTTTTCATCTTGCTTTAACTTTTTTTAACTTTCTTCCTCACTACAAGAAGGACATGGAGGTGCTGGAGCGGGTCCAGAGAAGGGCAGCAAAGCTGGTGAAGGGTCTGGAGAACAGGTCTTATGAGGAGCAGCTGAGGGAACTGGGGTTGTTTAGTCTGGAGAAAAGGAGGCTGAGGGGAGACCTTATTGTTCTACAACTACCTGAAAGGAGGTTTTAGAGAGGTGGGGGGGTCAGTCTCTTCTCCCAAGTAACAAGTGACAGGATGAGAGGAAATGGCCTCAAGTTGCGCCAAGGGATGTCTAGATTGGATATGAGGAAGACTTTCTTTACTGAGAGGGTTATCAGGTATTGAAACGGGTTGCCCAGGGCAGTGATGGAGTCCCCCATCCCTGGAGGTATTTAAAAGTCATCTAGACGTAGTGCTTAGGGACATGGTTTAGTCATGGTTTAGGCGACTTGTCAATGTTAGGTTAACGATTGGACTTGATGATCTTCTAAGTCTTTTCCAATCAAGGCAATTCCGTGATTCTGTGATCAGACTTTGCTTCAGCAGAGATACTTCCATACTGGATTTCTTTATTGTATAGTTTAAGTGCAATGAAAATTTTAAATCAGTTCACAAATGCTATTTTAATATGCAGTATAGGGGAACAACTAAATTAACCATGACAGTATTTTAATTTTGTGTAGACTTACTTTATTAAGCCCTCAATTTGGTAAGGCAGTAAAAAAATGTAGTTACTGCTTGTGTACCTGAAACTTAAGTTGTTCCTTATGGAAACATCTCTGGACAGCATGAGAAATAGACCGTATTAAAATTAGAGAACTTAGAAACTGAGGGAGGCAACTCATCAGAAGCCTAGTCCTAAAATGCTTTCAGTTCCCCACAGTTAAAGTACGTTTTACTTCTTGTGGGGACAGATCCTTTTGAATATTCTACTACTATCTGTGTCTCAGGAGAAAATTTTAATAAGATGCTTCAGGAGGTAAGTGTTTTAACAGACCTTCATGTTCTATTTATATGGGACCTTTGTGTGTGAACAGTTTCTTCACCAATCAGAATGGATTTGAAAAAAAATTAAAAGGTGCAGCAAATGCTGTTGTCCTTTTCTATATAGGTATCTAAAACATACTATTAGGGCTGTTATAAATTATTTTCAAGGTCACTTTTAACAGTCCATTTGAAAGAAAGATACACACACTCACTATTACTGTTTCCTATATAATAATCTTCAGGTTTACAGCTCAAGTATACTGTTGGAACCACCTTCTATTCTCTGCCACAGAAGAGGCTGCGATAATACATATTCATAGTCGTTGCTACAGTAGAAATAAAAGGCAGACCTCCTGCCAGGAAGTGCTGTATTAGAGCATGACACTTGCCCAGCAACAGAAGCATTTAAAGCTACACTATACTGTAAGCACTACATCAATGAAAGGCTACAAGATATGGAGTTCAGCTGGCTTCTCTATGGCTTTTGGTTGACATCGTCCCCCTTTCACCTTTATACAAGCACCATCTATGGACTTGATGAAAAGGGAATGTGTTGCACAGTTGGCTTCTTTGTACCACTTCACTGCCTTCTCACTAGTGCCATGTTAATGATGAAAAGGAAACACAAAAGCAATTAAGGAGCATACATTCTAGTGGTAGTTTTATATGCTCTTCCACAGACCTACCTTTCAGGTTTCAGACCTTTGTTCACAGATGTGCAGACTACTTAATCCGTGCTACAGACATCCATCTTTAAATAATATGATATTAAATTACTATCGCTGGTTAAATTGTATGAACTATCCCACCTTTTGCTTCTTTGTAATTGCCCTAATGTTATTGGCAGTATTTCTAATGGGCAGATGGATGTGTTAGCTCTGAAGCATTCACTAATAAGAAATGCAAAAGTCTTACTCCAGGGAGAGATTTGCTGAGATAATGTTTTCATTTAAACTCCTATCCATGAAGCAGGTGCATCTTTCAGCCAAAATAAGTTATCATTTGTTACATAAACATTACTGCACACAGTGAAGCTACTTTCATTACCTAGCATTATTAGCTTGTGAACACAAATCTGGAAACAAACAAGCTAGTTTCACTTAAAGCAGGTTCAATGCTTGCTTTCCTTTGGAGGATGCTGCCTGAATGGCTAAATCCTTTTTTCCAGCATCTGTGAGCGGGTGCATCTGTGTTAAAGGACAGCTTTGTGGGCTTGTGCATCCACCTGTATGAGGATGCAGAACTGTAGCTGCTGTGCCACTATGTCTAAAGAAAGATTACAAAACAAAGGATTTGTCTACTGTGATATAATTTGTATTGGCCATGCTAATCTCTCTGATAGCTACTGGTACAGTTTTCTCTATACAATACTTCCTTCAATAGCAGACATATCTTGTTCCTTGCTTCTTCTTATGTTTTCATCTGAGCAGCAGGCTTGAACTGGATTTAATTTTGACATCATCACTGGTTGTTCTGTGATACTGGGCAATTAACTTCAGTCTATGTAACCTACTGCATGGGGTTGTGGTAATATATCACTTCCCTGAGCAAGATACTGCAAAAATTGACTAGTATTATAAAGTACTCTCAGATCTTTGGATACAGAGTATTTATAAACAGAAAAAATGAAGTAGATGTGCATGCAAGAATTCAGTATCCTCTTTCATAATCACCTCTATGCTTATTCATGCTGGTTTTTTTCATGCTACAAGAATACTTCCTCATCTAGTTTTCTAATTTTTATATTTTTTTTCACATGCATAGGCATAAAATAAGAAGATACTCAAGCAGTTTCCAGACACTAGACATTTTAACAGACAGGTGACATAAAAAATTCTTGTCACAAAACATAAAAAGCAGCCTGACTAATATTGTTGTACTAGGTTGGCTGAGCAGCATTTAAGGGAAATTAAGGGATATTAGGTCTTGAGCTACAACTGAAGAATGGATGTGCCCTTGTGCTATATCACCTCAATTTTTTGATTGCTAAATGTAATGCCAGAACTTCAAAAAATAACCTGCTTGAAGAGGAACTTAAAAGACAACCTTAAATTTTATGAGTTAAAAAAAATAACTTGTCCTTACCAGAACTTGTAGTTCATTTGCAGTCCAACATCTTTTGGAAATGTTTAATTATACTTTTTTCGTCCACTGACTTGTCAAAAAACATGCTCAAGAAACCTAGGGCAGTCATGAAATTTAAGCTAGTAATTAGTCTCATTTCTTTGCTGAAGGAAATACAGACAGACAGTCATCAATAAGAAAAGCAACTACATATTTGATTTTACTTTGGAAATTTTCCGTGTGATTAAAAATGTAATCTAATCACAGGTAAAAATCATCTTCACACTAGATTCATGTCTGTAACATGCATTTATGCATACTTAGTAACTTGTTCTGTATTCTTTTTAAATTTCCCATTATTAACATGCACTTGGGATACAGATATGGGATATACAGCCTAGCCTGTCTCTTAGCTACTCTGCCCAATAGTTACATCTTAGACATCACTTTTGGAAATAAAAAGCACAGCCTAAATATAAGACATTTTATTTACTGGCCTTGAGTAAAATTAGACTCACCACTCAGCTGAAACAGAATACCTCCTCAGCTGGCCCACAGCACCTCATTAGTTTTTAATTTTATTTCAGCTTAGTTTCTGATTTAGTAATGATTACTTACTCAAAAAATAATTTTGCATATTCCTGTGCAGGAAGTCAATATTGTATACTTGGGGGTTTTAACATTTAGACCAAGTTAAATATTTAATAAGCTAATAAGGACTTGGAGAACCATGTGGCTTGATACGTTGGCTGGGCAAAAATGCTGTGTATCATCATATCAGAACAGATTTTTGTACTGGCAGTGAAACTTGGAACAGCTTTCTGTGGGCAACTCCTTTAGCTGAGTCAGGATGAAATCTTGTCAATACCTTCCCACACTGTCTCACTTCACCAAACCACAGTGCCTACGTGTTTGTGGTTAAGAAGTATCATCTGCCACTTGGTTAGACTAAGTTTAAATATAAAATTTACTTCCATACTTAAGTAATAGATTTTATGCTAAATTAGATGTCAGCTTGGTAGTGCTGCCTCACAGGCCTCTTGCACTCTGATCTATTCCCAAAGCTTTGTTGGTTGTTTTTTTAAATCGAGTGATGACATATAGCTTTTCACACATCACTTGTACACAGTAATTTTGCTGGGCACCAGCCATTGATAAGTATTAGATTTGTTTTGCAAAGCATTCAGAGGCAAAGTACAGATCCCAACTACACAAATGTGAAACCAGAGCTGAATTTCACTCATAGAATTGTTTAACAGGGAATAAGCTCCCAGTGTACAGCCTGGCTCAGAGCATCAGTTTGGGTGAGATCAGATGTGTACTCTGACACCAGAAAGCAAGAACTGCCATTCATTAAAAAAGTGGTTCCCCTTCCTTTGCTGTTGCTTCCACTCAGGCTGCATTCCAGACTGTTTGAACATTTGTTCTTTTTACAGTGCCAAGAAACAACAAAAACCTTAATTTCTCCTCCCAACCACAGTCTTGTTTTCTATTATGCTTTGATTTTTAATAAAATGTAATTGACTTAAGGGCTGAACAACTGACAAGAACACATAATGGAAAAATCGCACGTACTGTTCTTTTTCCAAGGTGCCAGAAGGGGTGGGTGTCAAGTAATTTTTTTTTTCATTTCGACACCTCTTTTTTCAATTCTATTAGAGAACATCAGGAACCATTTTCCTTATGCTCTCTCACAAAACTTGAGAAACGTACTACAAGCTCTCTTTAACCATAAAGAGCAAGCTGAAGTAAAAAAAATGCAAAACGCTCTTACCAGCTGTAGCATGGAGATAAAACTGGGAACTGCCAAAAAGAAAATGATCTTCTTTGAGACTGCAGTTGGTAGCTCCTGCCAGATTTAAAGGAACTGCACAGAGAATCACATGGAAAAAGTTTTATTAAAATAATCTTGCAGTAGAAAAAGGTTAGAAAGGAACAGGATGATGCTAGTGAGAAGCCACTGTTTCAGTCTTATTGTTGACACCATCACCCACCTCTACAAAATCAACCTGTACAACATATCTTAAGAATTTTATGATTAATAGTCAATTCATTTAACTAGCTACAAACAGTTCATTCAAGAACCATATTCTAAAGTGTTTCTTACGTTAATAAATCAGAACACAGATGACAGCAGTTTAAACAGTGTACATTGAGATTTATTAGAACAAGCATTAATAGCAGCAGTGTACATAATGATGGAGACAATGTACTGTATGCACTGAACAATAGTAATTATACAATTGCACTTCTTCAGAGATCTATTAGAAAATGCTTTTCAGTAAACAGTTTCCCAAATCTAGCATTGTTTGGATTTGCCTCTGAGGAAAAAAAATACAAAAAAATATGCTTTCTTTTTTTTTTTTTGGTAAGGCATTAGCAACATTCATTGGCAGGCTAAACAAGTCATTTGTACATGCATTATCCAATTACATTGCAACAGGTAAAAGAGCATCATGTTTCCTCAAAAACTAGAATTGTGTGTGTGTTTTTCGGACACAGTATCCTGGTAAATCTGACTCAGCCTGAAGGAAATGGATGACATCTTTTGATACATTTTAGAGCACAACATAAACTATAGCATAGCCAAGTTGACCTTTATTTCCTACCTCCCAACTGACCTCCATCAGTTGGAGCTGGTATTATGGGTATTGTGTATACCACATACATCACTGGAATAAAGTCTTAATTAAATTAATTTATTTTGTTTACTATTCCCCCTACTGCCACCTCCTTGAATCATGTGGCCAAAAGATGCCCAATTGCAATCAACATTAACTACTGTATGAGCTTGGCTTTTATTGCATGAGAGGTAGTCAGCATGAGGCCTCATCTGCATTCTGGATTACTACAACACAATGTTCAAAACCAACTCATGAGTGCAAAGACAAAGAGTAAGTGTTGCAGCTGCATTATGTGGGAACTTAAAACTGTTTTTTTACTGCTCCTTCCTGGCTAGGTTCAATCTCTGAAGTAGCCAGAGACCTTGATAACTATATAAATAAATAAAAAAAAAAAGCAATTCTATTTATGTACTAAAGCGTAGGAGACAGGGGAGGCACTTTCTCACATTCATACTTTTCTAGGCTGAGATTAGGAGCATGTTCTTAGTTTGCCATCCCCTTCTTTGCAAATCAGAAAGATTTGTCTCCTTTTTTGATTGACATACAGTACTAGCAACTCTTGTTCTGGGCTGGCACCACCCTGGGAAAAGTACAGGGAAACAGGGATAGGAACTGCAAATATTCTTACAGTTAAGCTTGCCAGAGTGAGACATAATACGATGAATTGTCATTGATTTAATCTCCTGTTCTTTCTTCCAAATGTCATACATAACTGAGCTTTGCAGAGACTGGGTTTTAAATACTACAAGCTGCAGAGTAAGGTCTCAAAATGCAAGAGTCAAAGGAAAGTCAAATACATTGCTCCGACTGGCAAGCAGTCAAACTAGTTGTATTTCACACATCTATCTTCCACAAGACACAGCACATGTTCAAAATTAAGCTGAAGTGTAACTAGTGGAACACCTAGGCTTGACTGTACGTTAGGCCTACAGTTGAAATAGATTTGGGCAGATAGGTCATCCACTCACCTGGAAGTTCACTGAGTTCAATGGAGTGGTTTGATTTCTTGGGAATGTCACTGTTGAGCCTTTTCATTTGAACTTCAGTATCTACGCCTTTTAAACTGAATTCAGTGAGATTGTTTGCAGTGTTTATGCTAAGTACGTATTGATGCCTGTGCAAGATCAGAGTCCAGGCAGATGAAGCATAAAAAAAAAATCTGACATATGTAGTGCTAATTAACTCTTGCACGTGAAATAAAAGTCTATAGATTTGGAATATACAAATTATATCCTCCCTATGTTATTCCTCAGCTGTTGACGCTTAGTAACTGTAAGCAATAAAATTGTTTTTACAGGCACCATTACAGTCAGTATTTGGAGTCAGAATTAATAAGATGTAAAGAATAATCATCCTGAATGATATCCCAAACTTGTGAATAATCAAGCACAAATGAATGCATTTGCAAGAAAGCAATAAAGATCAATCAAGATTCTTATTTTAAATGTTAAAATACTGAAGGTACTATGAAGGACTAACTTGTGCTTTTAAAAATTGTGATACTTTTAAGTAGCTTATACAGTTTTCAAAACAAATATTTGCAAGTCAATTTTCTATTGAGTTATTTAGAAATTATGGTACTGACTTTTTTTTCCCCAATATCCTTTTCTTCTTCATCTCATTATGGAAGTCCACAGTGAACTTCTGAGCATAAAATTAAGGGTGCTGGAGGTGAGGTTTAATATTGTAGTGCTCAAAAATAATGCCTTCTGCAACATCTGGGTACATAAACACTTCTTATTTTCTTTCTTTACCTTAAATAACAGTTTTCTATTGCTTTCAAACAACAGAAAAAATTTTGTCTGATGCATCTACGAATACAGATCCTTTCTAGTTACCATCTGTTATTTCCCTCTAAAACAGACACTACTTACACAGTACTCAAAAGTAGCACTGGCTCTGTATGTTACGCTTCTAGAAAGCCACTATTTGCCTTTAAAATTCATCTTAAAAAATGGGAAGTGAGTTTCTGTACACCTTTCTAGCTGACACAATAGCATAATCACAGTGGAAAGACTCTGAGGGCCTCCTTTTACAAGTATGCAACACAAAGAGGTGTACAAGAAATCAACAGATTTGGAGTTTGGTTTTTGTTGCTTTGTTTTTTGTTTGGTGGTTTGTTGGTTTTTGTGGGGTTTTGTTTGGTTGGTTTTTTTGTAGAAGGAGCACAGGGATATGAGCAATCAGCAAAGAATGTTCTTTTAGCTATTTAGGTTTTGACATTTTGGCCTGCTAAAGAATTAGTGCAGGACTGTTTCTCATCTGAAATTAAAGGCTGTAAATAGCAAAGAAGTTCAGTAAGGCAATGTAAAATTGACAACTAATCTAAACTTTACTCTTCTAATGGCATTCTCAGAGTCTGAGTAAAGTATAAATACTAAAATTTACTACATTTCATACATGTGCATATGGGAACTAATCTCACCAAAAAAAGTGTGACATTATTCCCAATTCATATTAACGTTGTGCAAAAATGAGAGAAAATACAGAATTCTTTGTTGTTGAAATACTGAGAAATCAAACAGTTCATTATACAAAGGGAAGTAGATAAACACCCAAAGAAGAGTCTTGCTATTGGTTACAAAAAAAAAATATACCTAACATCCTAATATAGAACTATCATGATGATTTCTCTGGATACCACAGTAGTTTAATTTTATGATGGCTTTTTAAGTGCTAAATAAAGTATCCACTTTAGACAATCTAGCAATAACAGATAAAGAACAAGAAGTCTGCTGTGCATTTTGGTGAAAGAAAAGATTTCAGACATCAGATGCTAGCAGCTTGATTTCTTACTGATTTTATAGTAAATAACTTAGGCACAAATCAATATACAAAGAAGAATTCCATCCAGAAAAGCCCACTGGTATTTCTTTTTGGACTAAGGATGACATTTTACTGAGTAAGCACTATAGGTCCACTCTGGTCTGAGAGCTGGAGATTCAGCAAGATCTGAGTGTTAGGTGCAGGACAGAAGCACCACTCTTCATGTCACTGGAGTTCCAAACATTTAATTTTTAAAACTCAAACTTCACATGTAATTATTTCTTAGTAAGGAATGAGTGTTTGAAAAGAATTAGTTTAGAAATAATTATAAAGGAACAAGAACAGTGCTTTTGCTAATTAGAGTGAAAGCTTAACTAAGGTAAGAGTTGCCATCTTTGCATTTATGCCTGCATACCAAAATACACTCATCAGCATTTATTTCTCAGCTCACAGTCAGGTCTTGTTTGAGACTCAGCTGAAAATAAAATTTATTGTGATCTGTATTTGTTATACTATATTTCAACCACTACAGAATAGCAGTAACACTTATTTCAAAAACTAAATAGACCTAATTTCTAACCTCATACTGGAATGATAATTTTAAATGTAGACTTCAAGACAGGTGACAAAGCAAGTTTAATATATTTATGTATAATTTTATTATCGGTGATCCAATATAAAAATATTTTATACAATATTAAGCAAATACAGAGATAATTCTCATCTGTATTTCTTCAAAACAGTTAAAAAAGCTATCCTGAATTTTCCTTTGCCTGGAAAATACTGAGGATTAAACTTCTCTTAATTTTGATAATGTAACTGTTAATATTCCTTGTTCAGGTGAATGTAACAAAGGAAGAGAGACAGCATTCAGCATAGGACTACTAGAAAAGAAATCCTGAGTTTGCAGTTCTGACTCTAATACTGATTGTCCTCAGTGGACCTGACAAATCAACCCCTGGGCCACAGTGCCCAGCAATAAATAGTAATGCAACTTTAGAAAAATACGTTGCATGTGTGGCTACACTGAATGGCACAAGGAGCAAGTATCTCAATGAAGAATAGTTCTGGTTGAGTATTTATCACTGTGTGTGCTGCTCTTGTATAGCACTTTTACATCATTTTGATGCTCAAAGTGTAAAAGGTAAGTTACCAACTTCTGACTTTTCGAAGGAATCTCCTCACCTCTTCCCTTTTTGCATCCCTAATCTTCTGGCCAGCAACATTATACATAAGCATGAGATATCCCTCTTTCATTAATGTAAGACCATTAAAAATAGCAGTCAGTATGGAAATATGTTCTCATGTTTCCTAGGAGACAACATCTGGATCATTGCTCCAGAAGTATGAATAAGTACCTTTACCATACTTCATTGAATTATTCATAGGTCAAGACAGAGTATATTACACACTGTTGATTATATATTCCAACTTTATGGTTTCCTCATTTATAAGCCATGTAACTTTCTTTGTCCACATTACCAATTACACCTTCAGCCAAAGGCTGGCTACCGTAATTTTTATTTGTAAAAGGAATAAAACTTCCCCTCACCTTCAGAATTAATTCTGAGCAAATGTCACCAGTCCTCCCTTTTTTCATGCTGTCATGGATCAGTGGAAAGAAAAATGCTATTAAGATAACCTGCCTGAAACGGATTCAGCAGCTCTGCTGATATTTTAATTCATAAAAGTTAGAAAACTTTGTTTTGTTACAGCTGTGCCACTACCAGAGCTGCTGTGACTAGTTCTCTATTTCACTGTTCTCCATTGTAAGTCTCTCCCTCCCTTTTCTTATCTGAGGTTTGACAAAAATCGCAAGGAAAGGAAAAAGAAAATTAAAGATATGATAGGTTTATGATACCACAAAACTTGACAAAAGAGGAGATGGGTATATGAAACACCTGCAAGTACATTGCAGTGGAAGAAAGACATAGCTTTCACCAAAGCTAATGAATGAAGTGTATTACACTCCCTAGTTTAAAGAGCTAATAATGTATTTGCTTTTGTAAGAAAATTACCATATATAATACAAAAAGAAAATAAATTGCTGTAAATAAGCCATTTCTCTGAGCTTACTGAGAGTTGCAGCATTCTTGTGGGTGCTATTCACTGTTCTAATGGAGCTCAGGGAGATAGCCTCCCCAGGAATAATTAAATGTTTATTAACACACTTAGTCTAGATTCTTCTGTTAAAAAAAAAAAAAAGACCTTTCTCCATTAAACTACTTCTGATTGATATAAGAATTATAATAAAAGTAGCAGTGATGATAAAATAGAAAATTACTCTATTTTTCATATGAAATATACCTTTTCAATTTTGAACACATCCCTCCCTAGCTCGACTGTTATCAATATATGCTCTAAAGAGCAAATTCAAGTTTTACACAATTTTGATGATGGTTACTTAATGACAGACAGGAAGAAGACACAAGATAGTATTTTCAGCCTTAGGAGCTGCCAAGGTAATTGGTTAACACAGTTAACTTTGTTAGCTTTCTCTCAAGTCTGTGTATAACACAGGGTGACCAGCGAGGTCATTCCAGTGTTTCTTACACATTTCTGTCAATATTAATCTTTTTCCCTCAGCTGGGAAAAACTCTCTAACTTAATACCTCCTGTCATTTTGGCATATGAATACAAATACCCTTTCCTTTCAGGTGCATTTAATCTGAAAACCGTCCTTTACTTTTGTTATGTAGCTCCAGTATTAGTAATGACATATAAAATAGAGTTAATTCCTCAGATTACAACTACAGCATGTTGAATAGCTAATGTTTATCTCTGCAGACAATATTCA
>NW_010300433.1:0-39363 GCF_000700745.2 Antrostomus carolinensis | reverse complement strand
CACTAACAGAGCTTTGCTAGTGAAAGCAAGTTTTCCAAAATTCGCAGAGAATTGGCATATTCAGCTGTCTTGGTTATTGTGCAAGTGCAGATGAACCTCGCGTCCCTTACACAGTATTTCTAAAAATTCAGATTTTTTGAGAGAAACTCTACAAGCAAGACTGCATTGTGCTGGGCTTTGCTCTGCCTGGTTCGAGGGTGAGAAAATCTCATGTTACATCCATGGGAAAGAGAGGGCCTGCCCCAGATGCAAGCTCCTCACCAGGCACCCATGAGGGCAGGACCAGTGCTGGCTCCTAGAGTGCCTTAAGGTTTCTGTAATTTGTTTCCATAAAGTTCTGACAGTATTCAATAGGGATTTAAGGTCAATACCCTTCAAAGCTGCCATGTATACAGTATTGCAGTACTTGACATATGCCTAGCATGTCCTATTCAAATAAAACCCACAAATGCCATACAAGCTCATTCAAAATGAGAAAAAAAAAAGGGCAGCATTATTTGTAAGATGAAAAGAATAGTATAGACTTTTTAATCACAGTGATACTGTACAAAAATCAACTCATATTCAAATTGTATCTTCCAGTAAGATAACAATTTCTAATATGCCAAAAAATCTACTATCTTGTTCATACAGATCTAAAATAGGAATTAAGCTATTTAAGTCTTTATAAGACATTACCTTAGATGAAAACAGCTATTATTACCCTATCATATCCGCAGTACCAGAACAGGGAACAAATTAAGGTACACTTTTAAAATATTAATTGAAAGTACAGTTCACTATTGTGAAACTAAAGCATAAGGGCTATATTTCATAAAGAAATAAGTGTTTTGAGAAAACACGGGAAAAAGCAAAGGATATGTTGTAGTGCAAGTTGGAACTTTTAAAATTGTCTAATAGGTTTTAAACATCAAATGATTTGCACTAATTTTCACTACATACCAAACCTATAGCAACTAAATCTACTGAATTGGTAAGTATTTTTCATGCCTTTCAAAAGGAAATACTGCCTGGATGAATGGACTGAGGTGGGCTGAAAACTGCACAAATCCCCAGGCTTGAAGGGCACTGAGCAATGGCTTATGCCCCGCTGGCAGCCAGCACCAAGGACTGTACTGGAGGGGTCAATTTTGTGGCCCATATCTATCAACATCTTACCAGTGACCTGGGCAAGGACACAGACTACATGTTAACAAGTTTGCAGATGACATGAAATTAGGAGGATGAGACAGCGGGCCAGATGGCAGAGCTTCAATCAGGAGGACGTTGCTTGGCTTGAGGACAGTGCCAGAAGACACTTCATGAGGTTCAACAGAAGTGCAAAGGTCTGCACCTGGAGTGGAAAAATCCCACGTGCTGCGAAGGGCTGCTGAGCAGCAGCCCTGCAGAAAAGCAGCGGGCACTGCCAATGTGCGCCAGGCTGCACAGGAGCCAATAGTGTGTTCTCATTCCAGCATGGGAAAGCCCATTCTGCACCCATGGGGATGTGGATGCAGATCTCCATGGGATGTGGATCCTGCAGGGGATGTGGATCCTGCAAACCCTATCCCCTGCAAACCAATGCTGGTGAAATTTCACAGGTTATCTAAAAATTTTAATTTGGATAGAAGCCCCCAGACCTCTGTTCTGTTAACCCATTCTCTTTAGAAACAGCACAAAATATGTCATTATGTCCCTCAACGTTACAGGAAAAAAATAATATAATATTTAGCACAGAATCCAAAGAATTTTGCACTATAAAAAACTGCTTTACATTATACCCACTAGCACTTTTCAATTTCTTTTAAAGACTGCAAATATTTTGTGATGCATTGTTTTGTGTTTCCTCTACTTACTAATTAACTAATTTAACATTCAGAAGGCTTTAAAAGTGCCTTCAATAGAAAGATTTTAGCATATCACATACTTTATTTTAAATTCTAAAAATGTTAGTTATTTTTCTTTCAATGAGTATTAAAGAAACAACTATAAAAATAATTAAATCAGTGATAGCCTCTTTAGTGTTCACCAAGTTTCAGTTTGCATTGTGAATAATAGCATTCACAGAGCACTAGCAGAACACTGTAAAATTAAAGACCTTATTTCTGTGTTTAAATTAAAAACTGACTTTCAAAAATATTTGAGGACATGCAGTTTCTGTCCCTCAAATGTACTTGCAGTCATACATACATAATGCTTTCTAATATCATGGTGAACTGCACACAAAGACTGAAGCACGAGGTGGGCAAATGTTTAATAAAGTTGTTTTTAAGGAAAGTGACACAGAATAATTAATTGCTATTTTGTACACAGTGTGCCAGTTTGATTAATAGTGTAATGTCATTAGGCAAGGAGGATTAAGTTAACCAAATATGATTAAAAACCAAAACTTTGATATATTTTCATTTTCTTACAATAACAATTGCAGAACTTAAAAAAATCAGACTTGGTTCAACTAGGAAAGAAGAAGATATTGTTCTTTGAATAATTCAAAAATTTCTTTGGAAGAAATCCCATTTAATCTGCACACAGGTTTTTTATACCCAATATTCATAAGTAATTCATGAGCATTCACAATTCTTAATAAGTCCACTTAATATTTTCTTTAGGTTTTCATAGTTTTTCCTGATAACAGAACTCTGTGAAGAAACTGGAATTCATTAGCAGCTAGTTGCTGTGGCAGCTGCTTTGCCATACAAACAAGGGGGAGAACTAAATGCATATTAAATAACCAAAGTAATCTCAGTTCTGTAGGGACCTGACCCTGCAAAATGAAGAAGCAGGTGGAGAGATGGTATGTGGGGGTAACCTACTGAGAACTGTTCAAGTAGCTCTGCTGGCAGGATCACATACCTATCTATTTTTTAGGTCTCCATACTGGAATCAATTCTAAACAGAAAAATTCAAGTGCACTATGTACACTGTGTATGTGTAGAAAGAAATACAGTGTATATGCATGAAAGCTAACCTATCATCAGTGCCTAGATGTATAATACATGCATAAATGGAAGAATAGATCATACTATATGGAATGCAGTTTTTACCTAATGAAATTACTTTTTTTCCTTTTATTAAAATCTGCCCTCCCTGTTTAATGTTTGAGATTTTCAAATACAAAGTGCCAAGCCTTCTCCCACATATATTAACTGAGGCTTAGCAACACATAAGAGACTTGGTTCTTAATCAAAAAAATATAGAATCACCTTATGAAACACTGTAAAATGTAATTTTGCACAAAAGTTATTTTGGCAACACAAGTAGTTGTTGTTAGCTACAACACATGGGAGCCTCTGTCATACTCCCAAATACAAATTTAGATTAAGAAAAGTGGATGGGGAAAAAACAGAGCCAGTAAAGTGTGTATTGGCAGAAAACAGTTGCATTTACAGTACTCTCCAGCTTCTGGACAGAAGCCAGAGAGCTTCCCATTAAATCTTTCTGTGCTTTTAATGCTGTTGCAAAGCTTCAGGGAATTCCAATTGTATAAACAGTTATGGAGAAATAGATTCACTGTGAGACTATGTCCAGGAAGCTGTAAAAGTCGTGATTGTGTCTCAGCATCAGTCATTTAGAATATGGACTTTCTGACTAGCAACTCCTATGCATTTACCCAAATTGTCTCAAATTCAACCAGTTAGCAGTTTCTTTTCAGTCTGATTATACAATCAGCTTCCCAAAGCTAAAGCATGTACAGTAGATCTCATTTCTCTGAAATACAGTTAGGTGTTTGGTTGTCTTTTGATTTTAAATAATGCAGTTTCTCCAATATTTATATCATGATAAAATTCTAGTGCTTTAAAAATCTGCCCGTCATGTAAGCCTAAGCATACATATTTTAAAATTACTTACTGTACATCTTCATATTTTGTTTAAGGCATGAACAATGGCATATGAATGGGAACAGCTTCCAGAAAAGCATATATTTTTGACAAAGGCCAGTCCAAGCACATCACATCAAAGGACTAACCTGAAGCCAGAAATGACAGTGTTGTGACTCAAGAGTTTTTAACAAAAACAGTTGAAACAAAATGGATTTTTTCTCTTTTTCTTCCTTTTTTTTTTTTTTTTTTTTTTTAATTTAAATTACATTGCTCTTAATGTCTGTTTAAAGCACCGGTTGCAGTTTTGCGTTTACCACTTCTTCCGAGTGACTTTGGATAACTCATCTGCTTTTGTTCTGAATTTTCAGTGTATGAAACTTTAAAAGGTTTGTTTCTTTTTTTTTCTTTTTTTTCTTTTTTTTTTTTTATAATGGCTGCTGCAAAATTAAAAAGATCCAGAAGTGGTCAGGGGCCTGGTCTAATGCACTTTCAAAAGTCCATTATAAAGATGAATATAAATGCGAATGATAGGTTTTTCCGTAGACCCACAAACCACGCTTAGCTATAAGAAACATATTGTGCATAGTAATTTTTTTTCTTCAGAGTGATATGTTTACTAGATCTACATTCTCAGTTTACCAGAGTACAGGAATTTCTACTTTACTAAAGCCAGGATCCTTTCGTAGTTCCCAGTAGGTGTCATTGGTAACCCAGGCTTCTCTTTGATTAGCATCGATAACTTTTCTGTAGAAAGGAAAAAAAAAAAAAACAGAAAAGAGAGAGGAAAAAAGAGTTATGACCACAGATCTCTGCTCTTATGCAATACAAAATCAAATTCCATACCTCTCTGATCTAACCAACAGTAAACCTGATTTCATATTTCTCAATTTCATATTTCTCCCTGACATAAGAACAGACAGGGATTTAAAAATAAAAATCAACCTCTAATTGTGTCAAAAGTGAAAGGTTTAGAAAACAGCCAAGATAGCAAATCTGCTGTCTGATCTGTGTTAGCAGGTCCTAGAACCACATAAAGCCTCTTCAGCCATTACAGACTTTAATTATGTGCTGGGCATCAACCAAGAGATCTAACTTGCAGAATGCAAGCCTTTTACTATTTATATTGTTTGTTTCCTCTGTGTTTTGCCCATCTTCCACTAAAAAACATGTTCAATCTTTTAACTTTTGATTCCCCATGGTAAACAGAAGGCTATTTGGTATGACTATCCCTTGTTTCAGAAGAATGCTTCATCAAAAACTGCATCAAACAAAAACCCCTTCACTCAAAAAGAAATAAATTGTAGGATAAGTGTATGTATATATATATATATATATATATACACATTTATATAAGCATTTTATACACACACGCGCACACACACACACATACATGATGTTGTTCAGGTCACTATTTTTTACTTTGTTCATGCAATGACTTAAAACAATAATTTAGTTAAATCTTAGATCTTAATACTATACTTCCATTCCACTTCAAAGTTCAAAAAACATTGTCCAGGAGGTACAGCAGGTTTGTATAGCTGTTGCTCCTTGTAAGAAAATGATTTTCAATTAAGAAGTTTTAAACTATGTAAAAATTGCTTCAGGCAGAGATGAGGTATCTGATTATTTTTCTAAAAATTGCCATTTTCCAGGTTTTCATGATTAACAGACTAAGTTGGTGGTAATTCTTGTAGTACTTTGTCCAGTCACACTATCGAAAACAAAGACTTACTACTGAAATGAATAAACTCACTTAAAAAATTTGGGCACATATTCAATGCCGTTTTCTTCCATGTACCGCCTCCGACCTCTCTGGAGTTCCTCTATTCTTTGTTTCTCAGAAGCTGCTGCTTCTACATTTCCTTCTTCCAGAAGCCTGTATGAATAACAGCAGGTCCTATTGCAATCATACAGTGTCAAGAACAAGGGATTTTCTAGCACAAATCGTCACAAAACCAAGCAGAAGCCAAGCCTGTTGTCTGTGTTGTACCCACCTTCAGATCTAGGCATAACCCCATAAAATAAGAATAATCAAGATGTGAGTCCCGAGTTACATGTACCTGACCAATAGCCTAAGGCATACACTTTCTTTAGTAACTTCAGCATATCACGAAAATTGAAGTACTTACGAACTGAGATTTAGGGGGAATTAATGTCGCTCCCATTCATAGCAGGAGGGCATGACATTTCAGAGCCTGTCTTTCCAGTTTGTTATGAGGAATCCTACCACTGCCCAAAGATTGCACTACAGGTCTACTATACCAACAAGGTGCTTTCTACTTTCCCTTCACTAGGCAAAGCAGAAATTTGACTGCAATACTGAACACCTTCTCTGCTAGCAGAATCCTCCAAAGCTTAGTTCAGACTATAGTGAAGACATAGACAAAATTAAATACTCAGCCAAACTCAGCCTTAAAACCACCAAATATGAAGTGTATAAATAAGCATTCTTGCCTTTGATCTGGTCTGAACCGCGCATCTGTTGTAGGAAGAAGATCTTTCAGTAAAGGATCTAATTCATTGAGCTCAATAGCAAACCTCGTGAAGCCGTAATAACGTTCATAATTGGTTGGCATGGAGCCTGTATGAGTATATATGAGAAAGAAAAAAAACTTTTAAAACTATTAATCTATATATGCAAGAGATTTGTTCATTTATTAAATTATAACACAAAAAAATAATATATTTTACACTCACATACAATTAAAAAGCATCAAAAGCTCTTCTCTATGTGGAACCACATTCACTAAATACTAATTTCAACTGCTTATCCTGCAGAGGATGCAATTACATACTAATAGAGTCAAAACTTTTATGATCTTTCTTTCATTTTAAATAAAAATTACTGTTTTCAAGATTTTTAAGTTAAACATAGTTTCCTGTTCCCCAGAAAGTGGGCTTATCAAATGTCTGTATAAAAGCTAACCTTAACTGTTCTTCAGAGTTACTTTTGGAACATAACACTCACTTGCAGACTGATTTGGCACTGTCTAACACCTTCAGCATTAATGGCAGTCAGAGTAGACAATGCAGAGAGCAGGGTGCAAATTAGGGTTCAAAATACTACCAATACAGAGTAGGGTTCAAAATACTAACAATAAAGACAATTCCTGGATAATCATGCTGCGTGTATGAAAGATACTATAGGTCCAAAAGATGACTAATTCAACCTCAGCACCTCTAAGTAAGCAGTAAGGAAGCTGAAGTCAGCTCCTGAAACCACAGGAGCTCGACATCTCTGAAGACCAATCCTTTAGGCTTATAAGGCATTAAGATAACAAACTCAATAAATTGGCACTTCCTATTTGTTGAATCCAAATAAGCTACCCTGCTCTCTGTGAGAAGGCAGGCCCAGACATCCAATTTTTTTCTTAATTTTATTCTTATGTTGATCCCAAGACCCCAGAATATTTGATCAGGAGTCAAGCTGAGATGTAGACTACACCCTGTAAGAACATTTCCATTTACCATTATTATAAACTCGTGTAAATTGTTGTTTATTTGTCTAGCCAGAAATTTAACTTCTCCAGTAGTATTTTGCATATTTAAAATGATGGCTAAACCAGATTTATATTGCTTAGGGTTACGCTACAGTGCCTGCCAGAGTTTATTACAAGCTTCTTACCTGGCCTCCATATGCATTTGGCTGAAGGTGCAACCCCACAATAAAGGCCTTCATGCCACTTTCCAAAAAGGCGATGAACCACCTTCCCTTCTTGATCTATCACAACACCCTGGACTTCATTTACATTTGAATTCCAGTAGTTCACCTGCAAGTTTAACAAAGAATTACAATTCACACTGTTTTTCACACTACCCATTGTACCAATACAGATGCTACATGAATCTTAATATGTTACACCAACTGCCCAAATTTTATATTGAAACAGCTCACATGGAACCAAGAATATCAGAATTCAAAATTCAGATTATCTGAATATTAATTGATTTAGTAGATGAGAAACCCTGAATAATTTGATATGTGGTTTTGGTATAAAGGTACTTAAATTATCTGCACATCTGGGAACTATATTGTTGTTCATTAACTCAAATTCCACACAGTTCAGCAAAAATGACACTTCCAAAGTTGCAAGATTAGAGTCAGCTAATTCTCTTCTTTCTATACGGAGAAAGACTGATTGTACCTGTACGTGTAAGGGAATCTTTTGATGTGTGCTGCACACCGCTGTTTGCAGTAGGGAAGACATTGAGCCAGTATTACGTGTTATTTGTGGCTTTTTGTTTCCTTTATCTGTTTTGCTTTTCTTAGACACATTTATTTCTTACACTTTCACCTACTAAGCCAGTTGCCCATTCTCAGCACATCCATCAGAACATGAATTTCAGATTTACACTAATGCACAATTGCTAACACTGCAATGTTATTGATGTATTTTGTTGCAATATGAAAATAAACTTATTGTTAGGGAAAATAATTGCTAGTAATATAGCTATATCATGATCTGTTTTTATATATGGTCCTTGCCTGGATATTGAAACACTGTTAACTAAAGCAGCGTTATTTCATCTAAAGAGATGAAATACAAACTGCCAATTTCCAGTAAAGGCAGAAGTAAAGTGGCACAGAAGTCTACAGTGACTTTGCATTTTTATTGTGGAAACAGAAAATAAATTTTGACGTTCCGTTTTTAGCCTAAAACCAACATAGCTATACATCAATGAAACACACTGATACAAATTTAAGTGTCTTTTCCAATCTAGGCAATTCTGTGATCCTGTGAAATGTTCAATGGACTAGAATCATACTATTTGACATAGCACTCTCATTTGATAATTTACATATTTACAAATGTTGATAGGCCAAAATGTGGAAAGTGGATTTCAAGAATACCGAAGAAATAGTTTGATGTATGCCTAAACTATGCAGTTTTATGAATATATGATATGTATTAGAACACATGTTACCTTGACAAATGTGAGTTTACAAATACAAACACTGCTTTTTGTGTTTCTGATAGTTATCTCTCCATAGTGTTCTATCCACCTTCTTCCACTGAGGATATTATGTATGCAAGTAGTGACTTTGTTCCAGACATAGTAGTCTCCATACCTAAGAATAAATTAACAAGTAGTTGGTAACACATTAATCATTATCATTACCGACAAAGAAGTAAAACATAGCTCCATTATCATAAATACAAGACCATATCCCTCAAAAACTTCTGAAACAATTACTGGGTACATTACTAATCCTCCACAGAGGAGCTCACCTAAGCTCTAGTGCAGAGAAGTTAAGAATGGTGCTATGAGCCACAGTTCCTTTAGGGGCAGGACAGTGACCCAAAGATCAGACAAGGCTGAACTGAGGCTACAGCAGATAGTGTAATTAAATTACAAATAGAACAAAATAAATATGGAGATAACAGAAGGGAAGTAGGAAGCATGAGCTCACTGGTACATCATTCCTTTCCCTGTCTAACAACTACTCAGAGTATCTCTATTGTCAAACAAGGGAATAAAATGAGGGAATTATTTTGTGCAAAGCACATTCTCCTTCCAAGCTGAGGGGCAAACATGAAGACAGAAGACAAAGATGCTGCTGAGTGCATTTACTTCAATTTTATGAGATGGATAAAGCAGTGAAGCAGAGTGTTGCCATACTGTTAGAGGCAGAAAGAAAGGCTGGCTGCAATGTACAGGAGCAGGAATAGTACTGCAAAACTAGTAGACATGTTTAAGGTACCCTCTCCTTGCCTATTCCCAGGATTTACAACTTGCAACTAGTCTTACCTGTGGTGAAACAACTTCTTGTCACTATTCTGTTAACATCTGAAGAACACGTTTTGGCTTATCTACATTTTGAAAAATGACCTTACATTGTTACTAGTGGTTGTTCTGAGGGAACACTCAGCAGTATTGAGAGCCTTTGTAAGGACCATGCTAGCTACTGACAGTCCTATATTGCAGCCTTATTCTGAAGAGTTCATCACTAATGTACATGTAAAACCTGGGTTCTCTCTCCTAAAACTTTTCTATTCCCCTCTGTTTATTGCTTTCTAGAGAGTTGGTATATTTTTCCTCCAAAAACCCAAATGGATCTCCAGGCTCAAAAATGCTTCAGTATCCCCACCTGTACACTAAAGACAGATTTGAGCTAGGCACTAACTCACACCAGTACAATTCATGCAATATCGGCATACGCTTCCCCCAATCCATTCACAAAGTAGCACAGATTAGATTGCAGCAAAGACTGAAAACAAAAGGAAATAGGACAGTTGCTTACTTTGGAAGAGTCACATTCAAGGTTCCAACTGGCAGAATTTCCATTGATTTTCCCCAGAATTTGTTTTTCCATCTGATATCTGAATATAATAGTGAAAGATTTACAAAACTGAAAAGATGAAAGTCTCCCCCTTGCAGTGATCTGTGTGGCACTCAAGATGATTTAAGCTACACCATCCAGTTTATAAGAGTATGAAGTTGCCGTAAAAATCCAAAACAAAAAAAAAAAAAAGAAAAATGACACTACCTCAGAAAAAATAAAGCTAAGTTTAACTTTCTTCTAGGAGTCAGGCCTGTGCTACATTATTGCCAAATCTCTCATTAAAACATTCAATACAAATTAAATGTGTATGCCAGTAGCTACAAGGAAAGAAAGAGCTGCTTGTTCAACTGTGTTAAAAGAACTGCTTGTGTTTGTAAGAAACAATAATTTTCTTGGTAAAAAACTTTTAAGCAGAAAAGTATAAACAGACTGTAAGTGACAAGGAAAGTTGTAACATGTTTGCTCACTCTTAAGAATAAGAATTTGGAGTGAAATAATTCAGAGCATCAGTTTGTAATACATTACTATGAAAATAATAAGTATAGAAATTTTGAGTAAGTTCCAAATGCAAAGCTCAGCTTGTACAGATGAAGTTTTTACTTGCTAGTAAAAAAAAAAAGTTTATGCTTTTGAATTAAAAAAGTATACCTTGCCAAAACACAAAGTTCTTCGATTCACAGTGACAGGCCGAAATGGGAGGATGGTGACTAACCTGGAAAAGAGTGGCTGAATTAAAAACAATTCCTTTTCATTTCTATAACAATACAATTGTTACTGCAATATGAAAACACTAAATAGACCACACTATTTATTAGCCTATGTTGCAATGAAAACAGATGCAACTTAAGTTTGTATGTAAAATGTTACGTACTTAAAACACTTCCTTGTGATTACTGTAAAAATATATACACCTTCTAGCATTTAACAAGGTTCACTCATACTAACTAGAAAGAAAAAACAAGATTACTGTATAAACCAAAGAAACCAAAATCTAAATCTGAACAGGAGTGTCTATCTAGAAACAAGCTTTACCTGCTCTGAGAAAAATCGAAATCCTTTGTCTTCTCTAATACATTCATAAGTTTCACCAAGCACTGGGTTAAATGGCTTGCTTCCTGCTCTGTAGTATGTAGAAGCATAGCCTGATGCTGCAAAAGCAGCTATGAGGACCTGTGAAAATACAGACAAGAACATAAGTGAGAATAGGCAGAGATTGGTGTGTATACGCCATCACTATGTGGTATCACGCAACTCACTTCAGAGTGAAATCTGGATTAATGAAGCATGTCTGAGAATGAAGCCATACATTCCAGCCAGAACCAGTATAAACTGTATTTCTTTTTTGCATATAATTTGGTTTTCTTCACAGCCTCAGTCAGTCTCTTTCACCAGCCCCCTAAAATAACCAACTGCAGAAGATACTGTTTTTCTACCTTTGATCAGGCTTATCACTAATGATCTAAAACACAGACTCAGCTCCAGTCTATACTCCCTCTGTGAATAAATATTCACAGATTATTCACTCTGTGAATAAATATTATATGATTACTTCTAACGACAAGAACACATACCATTTTCCTATGGGAACTATTTTATTTAGTGCCAAACATAAACAGCTCTCACTTAGGATATCCTTAATGCAGTTACCTCAGGATCTTCCATGCATGTGCAGCCTTATCAGCGCCCTTGTCTACAAGTACAACCAAAATTTAGTAATCTCTAAAGCAGTTTTAGCTGGGAGTAATAAGCTAAGTGACACGCCACAGTAATTTAGATTATAGTTTCCTTCAGCAAAGTTTAAAAAAATCACAACAGGCACTCAGTAGTTCAATCAAAACTTCAGAAAAGCAATCTGGGGGTAAAAATTATTCAGCTATGGATAATCTGCTAAAAGGGTCAAGCCTTAAACAGGTATCCCTCTCCTCATACTAGTGAGGACGTAGCATGCATGTGAGCTTTTACATGCTTTGTTTTCTTCCCACTGTGTAATGGGTACTCCATTTTCTATTCATTTCATAAACACAGCATCAACAGAATTAAAAGGCTTTTCTTCAACAGTAAAAACTTTCATTCTGCCAAAACCTTTTTCATTAATTTAACTGTAAGATACTACAGAGAAATTAGGGGTTTTATTATCCTTATTATATAGCAAGCCATGAGAAGAAAAAAGTTTCCACTACTTTTGTATGCTTATTTAAGATAGCAAAGTCCTGAGTTTTCAGAGAATGGTGAAGAAGCAGGTAACATATTCACAGCGCTGCTACCACTGATGCTTTGGCTATCCAGCACTTTTGCCAAGTAGTTCCACATGCCTTGGTTTGGGTGTGCAATTTGCATTTTTAAGGTGTCTGTTAGAAGTTTGGCTTGTATCCCCAGTATTGCACTAGATATCTGTAGCAGAGAACAGGATTGAATCCAAGTTTCCAGGGAAGCTTTCAGTTGTACTGTGGCTTTTCCTTCCTGAACTTGCCTGATTTCTTCAATATTCACCTACCTAGCTTTCCAACAAAAGAGACAGTTCTTCAGGCAAAGCCTGAAGGAGTTTAGGACCCTTTGCTCTCCTGCAGGCCGCATGAACATGGCAGTTCATGGACCTGAGTGTGAGGTTCTCTGACAGCCACAGCCAACCTCTCTTCTCCCAATTATCCACAGTGCTGCCAACCCATACCATGGAACAGTAGATAAGTTCAGCAACAACACTGCCAACTTTCCCCTAACAGCCTTTCCCTGTTTCTTCAGAGGAAAAGGAGACATGACAGATCAAAACACCATGAGAGCTGAGCATAGATTACTGCCTGTAAGTTAAAAAAACAAGACATACTTACAGGGAAGCTGAAGTCAAGCTGCCCAGGCAAACTTTGTTTTGGCACTTCTCTATTAAAAATTGCCTAGAATGGCATCTTATTGACACCTACACTGATCATAAGCCAGCCACAGACTTGATGAGCTCTTGGAGGCTGCTGGACTTCCTGGCCACTGAAAGCCAGGAAAGGATGCTGCAGGGTTAGAAATTGACAATGCTTACATATACAGTCCTAGAGAGTGACATCGGTCTTCACATCAATGAGTCCCAATTGTTGGACTTTGAAGACAAGTCCCTCAGCCTTGTTCTGATCAAATCTACCACCTGTAATTGTTCATAGCTTTCATCTGACACAGCAGACAGGTCTGTTGTCTGTGAACAGGAAGAGCAAGAGAGGACCCTACACAGACCTCCACTCAACAGCTCCCTTTTTAATATAGATATAAGACATACTAAACTAAATTTATTACCATGCGTTCATAAGGATCATCTGTTTCAGCAGCCTTGTCCAAGAGTTCACTATATTCTAGCTCTTCACAAAGATGTTGCAATGTATTCAGAGGTTCATTTAGCTCAACTGGCATGGATACTTTGGAAAGATCTTTGCCAATGTTATTTCTCAAAATATTCCACAGATTGATGTTACTGGTGTCAGGGCTGGGAGCCGGGAGACAAGTTCTCCGTCCATTCCTGAATGCACCTCCTGTTAGCTCACCATTAAGAACTGTAAAGGGAAAAAACTATTATCATAAAAAGCATCAGATTAAGAAAAACAGACTTATCCATTGAACCAATCACCAGAACAAGCAAGCCCAACTTCACTGATTTCAGCTGAGTTGGTCTTGTACAGACATGCAGTAAATCTGGTACATGGAAATAACCAATGTAATCTCCCAAAGTTTAAAACATAGCAGTATACTTTGCCGAGAAATGTTGTCTGCAACACTGGTGTTGTCCTCAGATATATTATCACTCACATCACTTATATAAGATTCATCATCAGAAGCCTAAAACATAAATAAAATATCAATTAAGTCAAATACATATAAAATATAATGACAAATTAGACAAAATTAATTAACTGAAACAAAAATACTCAAATAAATCATCTCTATCCAATTAGAGCTTTTAACTAAATCAACTGGATGTTTCAATCAGCCCATATTGCCAATGTACTAAAACAATGTCAAAACAAATGTTACGCTCTCCTTATGTTTCTGAATTCCTTATTATGAAACCAAATACAGACATTACATTTGCAAAAGAAAGACTTCAAATGAGAAAAGAGATTAACAAAAAATTGAGAATATAACACACTGGGGACGGAAGGTGAGAATAGATAGTCAATTTGTGCTCTTTATAAAGAAAGAAACAATAAAATGCAGTTTGTGTTTCAGCAAAAAATTATATAAACATTGACCTACCATTTTGCAAAACAAGAATTGTATCAGTGTTAAGACTATTTTTAAGAATTTTTTTAACTTTTTTTTTCCCCCAGAAATATCACTTTCAAAATAGTTTACAGTACTTACTGATGACAGAGTACTTATTATAATGCCTATACTATTTGGGGGTGATGTTGTAAAGTTTCCATTTTGTTTATAGCATACAGACACACCAGTTTTCCATGCTGATATAGACAATCCAGAATACTGAGATAACATGTACTTCACACATACCAGAAGCAGTAAGATAAGGAATCATTCCATTCTTTAGATGAACAACTAGCCATGGTTGTGCCAACTCATGACATATGAACAATCCTTTTCAAATACGGTGGCACACTCTTACGAAAGAGTTGTGGTAGACCACAGCACTACTGTGGCTTTATAAAAACATATTTTTATAAATAAATAAATGTTTAAAATTGAAGAATTTACTCAGGACAGCACAGGAAAGCTGTGGACAGCAACATGATTCAGGAGCCTGAACTGCTTCAATTTTGAGCTTGAGTGAGCCAATTTTTCAGGCTTTTGTCTACTTCGCTGATTACAGAAAATAACTTTATATGTATGCCAGAAGACTTTTTTTAAAAAGAATATTTTTAAATCTAAATTAGTTGACTGCATAGTCAGACATAATTGCTCCTGTCTATGTAATCCTTATCTGAAACTACCATAGTTTAGCAAGGACATGTACTGAATATAAGCTACTGATACAAACAACTTTCAACTCAGTTTTACACTTCAGGGAACTTCTGCACCCCATCACAAGGGAGTCTCAGGTTTATTTATCTACACCTTACACATTCTGATACCTTTTTATTCTAAGTAATATTATATATAAAAAAAATAAATAATTCACTAGTGGTAGCAATACCTAAATCTGTCCAACAGCAAAGCTGCAGCATGCTGACATAGCCTACCTCGTTTTCTGACGAGCTGGCAGATAGAAGCACTTCCTGTGCATCAAAGAACTCTGAAACGGATTCAGACATAGAGAGCCTGCTCTCATTAGAAACTTGCTGAGACAGGGGCAAATTGACATGAATTTGTTCACCTGTCTGTAAATAAAGCACAGAAAAATAAAAGTATTATTACTAATATAGAAGAAATACACATAGAAGGGGTAAATCACCTGAAAAAATTTTGTATGCCAAATCTAAGCACAGATAGTAAAGACAGTATTTTAGCAGGGCTTTGTATGTACCTAACAAACGAGACTGACAATTACAAAATAAAGTGATTTTGAGCAGTGAGATACATGCCTTCATTTGAGGTCTGCTCAGCATCAACTGCTAAGTTTTAGAAGCGTGAATAATCACAGATCTAATCGTGTATCCAGAGGAATTATTTTGTGGACAGTAGCTGGATTGTGTCAGACAATTTCAACCATGAAATTCAGATTAAAAGACACATGGTCATAACAAATTACATCACTGGAAGCTAGCTTTGACACAACCAAAACTCAAATACAAAGCTTCATAAGGTCAGGCAGTTATAAGTTACTTTCAGAATAAATGTGCTCGTGAACCAGTTTAGTAACAAATGTTTGAAATGTTTGAATATTCAGGGGGATGGCTATAATATATATTTATGTGGTTTTATTCCATGTTTGTACTCCAGTACCTCCAATACTCACTTGAATTATGCCGTTAACATTGACCCAATGCTACTAAAGGGAATGAACTCTCTCTGGTTTATTATAAGGACAATTTAACAGTAAAGGCAAGGGTTCAAAATTGCATTCTGTGTATATCAGTAGAGGGGCAAGCTAATTTAAATAGTGGAATATATCTTTCTCTTCTTGCTATGGTTGGGAGAAACACCAGGTTTCAAAGTGTGACCCCTACAGGCTACCATTTTATGACGGGGGGCAAAAATTAAGATTCTTTCCCTGTACCATGACACCAAAGGAGCTGCTGCCATGGAGGGAAACTGGCTTCTGACTTAATCTCTTAATTTATACAGCGTATTGCTTCTAGGAGATAATACAGATGAAACTACTGAAGCCCTTCTAAACACAGTTAACTCTTCAGATTGCAACTCTTATGTCCATTAATCTTACTACAGAAGTCCTGCAAATAGTTTTGTTGACATCTTACTCCTGTAGAGTTATTCTATATAGTTGTCTCAAAATGCACTAACAAAACAAACAAAAAAAAATCATAAAGAAGGCAAGAGGTCAAAACCCATTCCTTTTTCACTGGGGCGTATAAGCTTGTAGATGGTTTATGATATTTCATGAGTTATAATGGAAACAGAAGCTCATTTCACTGTTATCTTTACAGAAAGTTATTAAAATTTAGTTTCTGTATAAACTAGAGGGACTTGGAAAAATACATGTGCCCCTACCTGAAAAAGATGCTCATACAGGCATTATCTACAAACTGCAAGATTATATATATAAAGCAATCAAGAAAAATGAATTAAAGATCTGGGAACTTCTTTGAAAAATTCCTTCAGTCAGACACAGTTGTACCAAGATAACAACGTATATATGAAAAAGAAACAGCTAACCAACAAAAAATACAAAATAAAAGAGATAGTCTGATCAGAACTTCACTGAAGATTGCTGTGCTGTGGCACCACTTCACCTCTGTCTTCTGTTGCTAGTCTCCAACACCCTGGACTCTTGGAAAAATTGTTCATATGTTTTCAAAAAGCAAATAAACAAAAGTGGAAATGTGTTTTCACCTTCTTTTCTTGTTGGAAGAAATAATTAGGAGATAAGAGTTTGTTAAGTGAAATGGCATATGCATAGGATAAAATTATTGGAAATGACAAAAAATATTTTGGTAAAATGCAAGCAGAATGGTTGTCAAAGTGATCACATTAATTGTAACATATTACAACTCACAAATTCAGATTTGTCCTCATGAAGGAAGCTTACTTGTTATTAATATAGATGTTCAGTAATCTGTTGACTGAGGAAAGAAAATCAAGAAAGACTACATGTTGCAAACATGGTATTAGTATAAGAGACTGGTTCATGGACTGAAACTTGTGATTTCAGCAGTGCCAACATTAGGCCCTTTAAGCACCGGCAGGATTAGGCCATTAAATACTAAACTGTTCCGTTGATTTGGCAAGAAACTAAGATACAGAATCAGTTAGCTACTGTGTGTTACATTCAAATACAGTAAAACCTCACTAATTCCCACAGCCAACAATTAATATACCAAAACTGGAGTCCTTCCCTGTTTCTCTGCAGAGACCAAACTGAGTTCTTTCATGAGATCTGACATATGGAAAATAAAATACAGAAGTTTTATTTTTTGTATGTAAAATATAATCTGACTTTTTATATAAATGAACACTTGCCAATCTGAAAAATTCTATAATTTGCCAGGTGTGTTTCAGCTATTAGTGAGAATTAGCAAGGTTTGATTGTACTCTAAATCCATTAAAGGCCAAAGTCTTACCTCATCAGGACTAGGGATAATATTTACACTGACAACCTGATCACAAATAACAGATTCTGAATGTATTCTGTTCAAGCGACTCCTTAGTTCAGCATTCTGGTTGAGAGCCTTAAAATAAAAATTGCACATTTCATTTAAAATTTAAAAGTAAGCATTAAACAGACAAACAAAAAAAAAGTAGGTTCTTTCCAGCAATTTCATAAGAAATTACAGAACTCCCTTCCTTCCATTTTTAGAGAGATACCTATTTTGACATCCTCCTTAACATGATTTAGTCTTTTGTTTGGTTTGCCTTCAGTGATTTTCAGGAGGCAGGTGGAACACACATTCTCCCACAATGTAACAGTGGCATTCTACCTTAATTCTTCAGATAGATCTTTGGCAGGTATACTGGTGGGTTATGTACATTATGGAAATGAGGAGTGAATGCAGCAAGAAAGAATGAAACTGTAGAACAACGGGAACTACCTGTAAAATTCCAAAAGAGGTAATTCTTGGTTTACAACCATATAGCCCTTTTTGAACCAAGGTGATCAGCTCTTAGAGCCTGCAAAAGGAAATCGTTTCCATTCCAACAAAAACAACATAATTGCTAGTGTCATTGGGTGTTTGCCCATCCAGATCAATTTGATATATTTGCATGTATGTACTCATTTCAAACTATTGATCCATTACAGTGTCACAAATACCAATAGAATTCAACTGGTGTCTGGTATCTGCTGATTTTTATCCTTTTTTAAAGCCCAACCTAGTTTATAAATTTGGGTGCATATATATATATATATAGTCTGTTATCTAGAAAGATTCATGTACAAGATTCTGAAATCCAGGAAAAGTATATGTTACATACCTATGTAACATGAACTGACTTAACCCAAATATATCCCCAGCACTGAGGATTACAGAAAAGAACAGACAGACATACATTTTTAGTAGAAAATTACTGAAATAACGGAGTAAGAATATTCTGCACCCCCTAGGACAGACTCAGGAATAGATTGCATGAATGTACTGAAACAAAGTAGGACCAAAGCAAAATAGGATAGCCTAAACTGTCACTAAACAGTTTAAATTATCCCATTTTGCTTTGTTCTGAAACATCCTGGACATGTTCAGTTTTCATCTACCAGGAAGGGTAGATGATGACTAACAGGAGGCTGGCAGTAGCTTCTTAAACTGCTCAAACCTATTCAGGAGACTGGTCAAGCCCACTGTCTGACTAAGGTCAAATTTTCACTTATTCCCTACTGAGACTGTGAACTAATGTGTGACAGTGACTTTTAGACTGACACTGGGGGCCAGGAGCAAGAAGAAAACATGATCACTTATTTCATACAAGTTGCTAATAAGTCTCCACAGGTCTTAAATTTGTATCAATAACCAGAAATGGTTAGCCTTATCTCTTGTCCTTAACCTTTCTTTATTACAACACATAGTAATCAATCTGCATAACGTGATATGTATCTATATCCATAGAATCGTTGTGCATCAATTTTACCCTCAGAGCAAAAAACTCCAACCCAGCAACAGTGTATGAAATTATACATACATTTGGGTGAAGTTCTGTTTGCCTTTAAACCTCTGTTCACATTTCTTGCAGATGCAGTACTCCACACCAATCCTTTCTCCAAAGTAAAAGCTTTTATGTTTCTTTGGCAATGAATTAAAAAATTTGAGTTATTTTGTAACCTGAGGATTTACTGTCACTTTACCTCTTCTTCCCCACTAAAGCCAATGACAATTTTTCCTTTGGCTTAAGTGGGAGAGACACTGGATAGTAACAGGTGTATATCTGAAAATCCAATTTACCCATGATCATCCTGTAACCCATGATTTCTTTTGCAGTTAGAGACACGGACATATAAAACAAATCTGAAAAAAATACAGTGAAAATGTAAAACTTAATTAGGAAAACAAGACTATTTACTTGGCTGTGCTAGGAACAGCTCCAGGAAAGATTTTTAGCATTTTTATAAAAACATTTGGTTGTTTTTCTTTACTTCGGAAAACCTTAACAGATTTGCTTACACAAATTATATTCTTCACCTCTACATGCATTGAGGTTAGATCTATGTCATAATAGAACAAAGGTCACGGTTTTGGTCAAGAATTCGGCTTTTTCTTGGCTCCTTCTACCTTAGTAAATGGCCAAAATACAAAATAAATAGTGCATCTGGCAAGTTATATGTGCTTGAAATCAAATCAAGAACATACCTGAGAGAGGGACTGTCTGAGGTGTGCTATTTGAGCATTGTGGCCCGTGAGATCCTGCTCTGAAACAATCTGCTTAAGCTTCTCCTTCTCTATAGCTATGCTGTTGAAGGCAGACTTCAAAAGAGAATGCACTAAGCAAAAAGAAAAAACGAAAACAAGCATTTTCTCAGCTACAGAACTGCACATTGACATCTATTACAATATTTCAGCAATAAAGACAGAGAGTGAGATTTCCATCCCACAATTATGGAAATCAAAACAAGGATCTCAACTTCAAGTAATCCATGCCAAATTAAGTACATACACTTACACCTTGAGGTTGTAATGTGCATACTGTATGTTCACTTATATGTCATCTGATCATATTCTTGGTGCTGAACATATGGAAAAGTGCATATTTAGGAAACCTGTTTCCATTGTGTGTTCTTTTCTTTCTGTTTTTTATCTTCCTTTTCAGAGTAACAAAAAAAAAAAAATCAGATCCGATAAGACTTCATATTGCACTAATAAAGAGGATTACTTGGTCTTTAAACAGGTTTTTGACATTTTTTTAAGATACCAGTTTCACATTTTCCCTGTGTTTGTTATATAATAGGTAGCAGGCTGATAACAAATACTTGCAAAAATAGTATTTTTCAGTCTTTAGGACCATTAATTTATTGGCAATAAATAGCATTGCAAAAGTACATTCTAGTAATAAGCTCTTCTTCTGTTGTTTCCACTGATGTAGAAAACATTGCACAAAAATGAATTGCACAACACTATATGTAGCAGACATCTTGATTAATCTTTGGAGATAAATAAAGCATTTTATTGAAAAACAAAATGTTTGCAAATTCAGTCATGTATTTATATGATGCAGAAAGTAGTTCAGAACACTTCTAAAAAATCTCTTATCAAACAGAGTTTACCTGTCTCTATATTCATGACATCCATGGAAAACTGAAGAAGGATAATACATGTCATCTTTATGTAAGCCACCTGACCAGCTAAAAATTCTTATACAATATCATCTAATGCAGGTGAATGCCCTGGCCATAACTAAGTGAGGGAAATAAAGAAACACAACAAAGAAGCACAATAAAGGAAAGGCTTCATTTCCAGCTACCTTTTTGTGCCATCAGGCAGAATTCTTCTTGAAGCTTCATGTACTCAGTAGAACACTCCAGGGGGTCCATTACATGGCTTGGGGGAGTCTGAAACTCAATGTCTGCACAAAGGTTGGGATTGGATGAATGCAGTCTAACGGGTGACATTGTAGCACTGAAAGGGACCTACAGCAAGAAACAGTGAAGAAGTATTGCATAAGGTGCCACCAACCTTTTGACTATGCTGAGGCAAAATACAGATTGCTTCTGAAAACAAAAAACCTAGTTTACAATGTGAAGAACATGGCAAGAGTGAACATGTAACTTTTTATTCTCCTAAATCTTGGCACAGCTGTTGCAGAATTCTCTCAAATTTTTTTACTGCAACAGACAAAAGAAAGCCTAAATACATGGCTAACAGCTAAAAATGGAGTATTTCAATTTTAACATTTACTAAAATGGACTATTTCCTAGTGCTTAAAAGATTACTGGAAAACTGAACAATGACACGTGCTGCTTTATATTTGGACATTTGAGAGTACATGCAGTATGACTCTCGTTACAACACCAACATTTGAAGTATGCAAAAATCTAGAAATAGGATACAATATTATCAAATACATCATTGAAGTTTTTCAAAACTACTGGTAAATCTTACTGTGCTGGCAACTATGAAGAGGGAAAAAGCATATAGTCTTGCTATATTCTTTCTACATAAACAAATAAACAACTACCAAAAAAAACAAAAATCAAAATTCCATCCAATTTCCATTTAAAGTACATGAACCATGAATAAATGAAGAGAGATACGGTCTAGTAAGACGGAGCAAAGAATTTAGTTTACTATCATTTCCACTTCTGTTTCTCCTTCTATAATTTTCAAGCATGGTAATAAAAATGTACATGCAAATCTTTATAAGTTATATACACAAGTATCACATGTACTGAATAGTTACCTATATGTTACATAT
The DNA here is from genome assembly GCF_000700745.2 of Antrostomus carolinensis. NCBI lineage: Eukaryota > Metazoa > Chordata > Aves > Caprimulgiformes > Caprimulgidae > Antrostomus > Antrostomus carolinensis. Next base: position 17,337 of record NW_010300433.1, on the reverse strand, counting down.
ACAGTGTATGGCTACTACTGCTATATATGTTATATGTGTGCGTGAGTGTACGTTGTATTTTACTTTTACCATTTACACACATTTTTGTAAAAATCAGGTCAAGAACACAATTTTCAAATTTAAATGCAAAGGAAAGACATGGAGAACTATATTTTGTTACTTAAGTGCTGTTAAACACATTGAACACATTAAACCTAATTTATTCATTATATTGACCAAATGTATAAATCAAGAATTTTCCCACTGCAGCCCAATGTAATTATTCAAATATGAAAAATAGGGCCAAAATATAAAACGTGTCTTCTGAGGCATGATAAAGAGCAGCGGATAACATAAAAAGTCATATTACTAAGAATTTTTATCAACAGATAAGTTCTATACTACCATTAGTATTTGAAATTAATACCTTGTTATTTGATTAGATCAGGGAATGGTTTTGTCAATTCCTTCCTGTAAAAGTTGTGACCAATATGTTTTAGGTTTCCGATTCCCCAATGAAACCCTCAAAACCTGTTGGATCTATTCATCACATCTCATTCCACTCATGAGCATATTCTGCAAAATACCATTTCCCACCTTGGTCTTCCTCAATTTCCAGATACATATAGCACATAAAATAATAGCTCTATGGTACCTATCCAGTATAAACTTTGTTTTCTTCTCTCATTTATTTTGATTTCCAGCTATATGAACAAAAAGTTATTTTTTATTGGATCTCATTTTAGCCTCATATCAAGAAGACCTCACTAACAGGAGATGTAGAATAAATCCCTTCTGTTTGTACTGGATATTTACCCCATTATCTTCTTCACAAGTATTAGACTGCCTCTCTCAACAGCCAAACAAAACTAGGTTAGTTGGCTAATGTGAGTAAATGTAGGTTAATTTCAAGATACCTTTACAAAACTTTTTCAGTTCTTAAATTAGAGAGCACATTCCCAGAACTTTCTCACTGGGATCACTGCAAAGGTTCCATTGCTCCAGGTGGCTCCAGGAGGGGTGTGTGCCAGAAGCACATACCCAACCCTCAAACTCACCCACAAGGCAGGAAAGAAAGGTGATCGCAGCTATAATTCATGAGCTGGAGGGAAAGTCCTTGCAGCCCCACATGCCTGTGGTGATGGGGCAGGTTGTCCCAAGCCTGCAGGCAGACTGTCCACACATGGCAGGGGCTCTCTAGTCTGTGATGAACCTAGCTGAAAAGACCTGTTTTAGATCCATCATTTCTGCCTCATACCTCAGGTGGCCAGGCTGAAAAGCAATGTTTCTGCAGTGAGGCTTATTGGAAAAATAACATTTTAAAGTGTGTCCTAGAAAGCATTTACATGTTCTACAAATACTGTCACACTGCTTGCAAGAAATACACATTCACTTGACAGAGACAAGCATCTGCTTTGCTGACTGCTTTAAATACAAGAACCAAAAATACTGAACTGTTGACTGACATGAACTCTCCTCATACACATCTTTTAGAAAAGTTTCCAAGCTATTTTCCACAACAGATGAAAAAATCCACATTGAACAAAATCTTTCATTCTCCTGAATAGGCAACAGTCCAAGAAACACTACCAAGTACTTCCCTTTCCCTTTTTTCCTTTCATTCTATATCCACGGTGACTTGATTCTAACTTTATTACCCATTAAGTGAACAGCTAAATATTTTTTTAAAAACCTCCAAAACAACAACAACGACAAAAATATTTAGCTGTTTCATGCATCACTCTGGTTTCCTCCATACATCCACCCTTCTAGACATGACCTTAGATATACCTCGTCCTGACTCTCTACTTTATGTGAGTGGTGTAATTACCCACTCAACCGTCACCTTCTTCAGAATTATGGGTTCATGTAGGAACAGACCATTCCTGGTAGAGTGGGTAGTAAGGAAAACCTCTTCTTTCTGATGTGCAATTCTGCATCCCTCAGTCTATACACACAGCTTCACTGTCTGGCAGAGACAAGCACTTTCCTACATCAGTCAGGAAGAAAGGGCCATTGCCACTGCCACTGCAAAAGCTGCAGGGTCATTTTGGTGCCTCCAGTTTTTCTTCCCTCTGTGCTTTTTCCAGCTCCTCCAAGACCTGCCTCAACAGGTCCTCGCTTCAGCTGCAAGTAATAAATCAACTCTCTGGACTCCCATTGCTTGCAATCTAAATCCAGCTGCATTTGCTCCACTTAGGCACTCCTTGGTACAGCTCTTGCCAATGCTGTTTAACTACTGTTGAACCTACTGGCCAGAGCCTCCCACTGACACTGCTCAGACACATAAACTGAGAAGCAGGTTGATTTCTCTGCTAGGCAGGCAGATCGATGAGATCAGAATATCAATCAATTCTGGAGCAGAGCAATCAGCATCAACTGATTATGGGGGATTCCATTTAGATGAGTTAATTTGGGAACTGGAGAAACATTGATTTCTCTCATGCTTTTTAGGAGGGCCTAACAGTAACTGAATTTTCTGGTTCAGGTAGCAGGAAACCAAGGTATCCAGGCTTAAGCAGAAGCTATGTATGATCTAGGGGACTTTAGCTATGGGTTGGAGCAGCAGACCCTGGAATACTTTAGCCTGGTGAAGACATTCACTGCTTGGGCTAGGTAAAGGGCTATGCATTTAAAGCTCACTTTAATCTTTGGCTGCACAGAGTCTTCCCTATCTAGCTGTTGTACTATTCAGTTGATGGATTAGTACTAATGTCTATAGTGTGCACTCCTAATAAGTGCTTTCCTGATAAAGCAGCAGCTGAAGATATCCTATTGATGCTAATCTGATTAAACAAAGAGCACTTTCCTCTCCCAATTCCCAGCCCCTGTGTTGATTTCACAGCTCTAGGTTTTTCATCAAAGACTTAGAGAATTAGCAAAACTAAATATAGACACTAGAGGTAGTAATATGACTTTTTGGGATTATGGAATGTAAACAGAAAGCACCTCAAATGAAAAGGATAACCTTATACTACTTTAAAAAATATTTTTAAAAGGGAAATGTTATAATTCCATGGTTGTTTGTAACAAATCTCCTTGGTTCTGCTGTCTTGCTATAGACTGTCATGAGAATCTTTTAACAGAATTTGATAATTTCTTTCCATTTTGTATAGTATATAGCAGAGTATGTCAAAGACATGATCAAATAGTGCAAGGCTTGAGTCTAACCGTCACTTGCACTTGCACAAAGGAGGAGGGACATGTACCAGGTAAACAAGCTCAGACCCACATTTATGGAATTCATTTGTGTCAGGCCTGACGACTTCTAAGAAATTCGGCTGAAAGTGGGTAGCATGGACACCTCCAAAAAGTGCAAGAAACATTTCATAAGCTTATTACACATTCAAGTTACATAGTTTCCCATCTTTAGAGCTATCCCTTGATTTTTAAATCCACTCACTGTTGTAGCCACTGCAGCTGCTAGTCTCTGCCGGCGTCGTGTTGTGCTGAATTGGCCCTTCGGTGCCGGCCCTTCCTGACAGTGAATGCAAGAGAAGGAAGTAGAAAAAGAGAAGGGAAGGGGTGATGGGACACAGGAAGATGAAAGGTGATCAGAAAAGGGAGAGGGAGAGTCTTTAAGAGGATTTCAATTTCTTATGGCCTACACATTCTGAGGACATATCACAAGTTTGCAGTTGTGTGGGCCAGAGACATAAAAAAGCTAAATACTTTACTAAAATTATCTCCAGATGAGCTGGACTGTGGTGCACTCACTAGGACTAGCAAAAAAACCCCAATTCTCCTAGCATTGCCATTCAGAGTCGTAAGGCAATTATGGAATAAGAAAACAAAAAGGATGCTATGGTATGGCAGATAACACAAAAAACAAAATCCTTCTGGGAGTCACTTGACTGTCTAGAAGATGAATTCTGAAAGAGAACACTTTGCAACAGTGGAAGTGCATGAAGTGTGGTCATTGAAGATGCATGCATGACAATGGTAAAACTTTTCTGTGTGCATGTTATAGTGAGCTTGCTTATGCAAATATTCCTGTGCACAGCTCTAGCATTTCCATGTCCATCCTTGAGCCTATTTGATCATTTTCTCCACACACCACTTTTTTGAGTTCCAGCTTCTTCTCCCATACATTACTGAAGGCTTAACTTCCAAAGCAATGCAAAAACTCAGATAAAGCAGCACAAATGAAAACTAAATATTCCAACAACTACTTCCTTTTCTGCGTGCCTAACTTGTGGCCTTATCCTGCTTAATTTCACTTTTATTTTACTTTTAAGAAAACTCACCATGGTACATTAAAGTCAAGCAAGTAATTGTCTAAGGCACAGGAGCTCCACACTTATCATAAAGTCCTTCTATTTAATGTCTAATCAAAGTGTCATTATTTTGAAGGCATTTTAAGATTTTAGAAGACTAGAAAAGGCACCTTTCTGCTTTTAGAAAAAAAATTTTCAATCCCTTTACATTTTTCTTCCCCTGTATCTTTACCTATAGCCACTTCAGTATTTTTAAATCTATATACATTTTTACTTTTTCTGAAAGTAGCCTGAGTGCCATATAAGTAACAATGGTGTAGACTGGATACAAGAACAGTATATTGTATTTCAGTTACTAGCTGAAGTGTCTTACTCCTGTAACATTCCCAATAGTAGGGTTGTTGCATCCGATAATGGCCACACCCTTTACCCTCTGGCTGATTCTGCCGCTGACAGTGGAACAGTAATGATCACAGTAAGAGAAGCCTTACTTTGTAATATTTTATAAAATTCTCACATTAAAAAACATTTATATATACTTTAAAATATATAGTACAAACTTCGTTAAAGCAGGAAACCCCTCATACACGTAATGTAAAGCTCTGTGCTCTACAGAAGTATGTCTATCCTGTGAATCAGAGTTTGGAAGAATATTCCTGTTTAATAGGGGCATATATAAATATATATATATGTACATATTTATATATGTACATATTTATATATGTACAGAAAGACATGCACAAATTATATGTATATATATGCGCAAGATTATGAATGCAGGTATATATTATTAAAATGGGAACAATGAGTTCTGCAGAACCACATACTCCCCTGAATACAACAGAAAGTGAATTGAAACTGAGTTACAATTTAAAGAAATACTTATTTAAGGGAAAAGGTAATAAGCCAGTCTTTGGCTCTGGTTTCATTCCTGAGATGAAAGCCTCAGTAGAACAAGATAACTTGTCAGGTTGTTCCATACTATACAGTCGTGAGGATCACAAATTGGTGTTTTACCCAAAAGAGTGGGGGGGGTGGGGGGCGGATAAACCATAAAACATCACAATTCAGTTTTTATACAAAAGTATAATTTGTAAAATGAATGAATACAGGTCAAATAACTAACTTGGGGGGGGAGGCGGGGGGGCGGATAAACCATAAAACATCACAATTCAGTTTTTATACAAAAGTATAATTTGTAAAATGAATGAATACAGGTCAAATAACTAACTTGTTGCAGGCCACTTTCATAAACTTTAAATAGGCTTTTTAAAAACAAAATATATCTCCTTTATAAAAGCAATCTTTCTTCAGAGAAGCAGCCCATGTATTACTCTTGAGTAAAGGCTTGTAAATTAAGCTGTTAATTCTAAACTATTTAGAAATTCTAAACCCCCAAAACCTACAAATGTATATACACACACTACACTCAATTTTAATTCAGGGAGTTACCCCACTCTTGTCACTGGAATTAGCTGTGTGAGCAAAGTGAACTGCATACAGAACTGGCATACCTAACTGGTAAATATACACTTCTCTAAGAAACAAAGCAAGCAGCTTTTCTTACAAGAAATAGTATGTTTAAAACACATTATACACCTAGCATTCATATTTCAGCATCAGCAGAAATACAACAAAACCTAACTTATTAACAAAAAACTGGTAACAAGTACAGTACAAAATCAAGGTGGGAGAACTCCCTCCTTGTATCTTACAGAGTGGATGCTGAGCTAGCAAAAATTACACCCTTCTTCCCCATCACTCATGAACAAGACACTTATATAGAGAGCTTCCTAATTTTTATGTTTCTCAGAAGGATGGCTCTCAACATCATACCATCAGAGGGTCTTTTGATGATAGTTAATAACTGCTCATTTAAAATACACAGGTGCAATTACTTCAAATGGAATTAATAGTGCAACTAGCTTAAAGTTAGTATGTTAGTATTAGCATTATTCCCTAAAACTAATTAAATGTATGGAGGCATGGGGAAAGGAAAAGGACAAGAGAAGTTTTCTTAGTACCAAATGTCATCCATTTAATAGCAAATCATGTGTAGGCACCATGAAGAGACAATCACAAATTAGACAAAGTGATTCTCAGTAGTGGATGCACTGATAAACAGTTTACTTGAAAAAATGAACTATAAGGAAGGCCAATGAAGCTAGAAGGAATGGCTAACAGAAGAACAAAATGGGACTGTAAGCTAAAAAAGGCAACTAGGCATGGGAGGAAACACACATTTTAGTGGAATGGTAACATGGGCAAATTAGGAATAACACAATGGGTCGGAGTGAGGCCATCTTCCACAGTTCACAGCTTTAGACCACTCATGGGACAGGACAGCCCTTGGAAGAATAAACAATAAGTTGAACCTATCAAACTAGGCATTATAATGGAGCAGTCAAAAAGGAGTCTTCATCCTCCATATAATTTAGAGTAATTTTACTGTTTCTGTTTCACTGCACATTAATTTATAAATCAGTCATCAATAATGTAATGCTTTGCTCTAACAGAATAACCTTTGCATTTCCAGCATTAAGCTTACCAAGAGTTAATGCCGACCTAGGTTAGGCAGATTTCATTATCAACCCAGAAGTGACAGACTCATGTAGAGCAGTGCTATGCACACAAACTCTCTCAGGGGAACCTGCAAACTGATCATATTTGAGAATTTCAGGAGCTGAGGCACAACTCCTGCCAAGCCACAAACAGCAGTTTGAGAGTCAGGTGCCAAAACGACGGAAGCCCAGACCAATGTCACTTTGGCAAAGCGCAGGCAACACAGGAACAGCTCCTAATTCCTCATGACCCACTCTAGATCATCATACATTAACTGCTTTCATTTTTTCAGCATTTTTGTGGAGAGAAATTTCTTTAAGACCACTGTGGCATGAAAGAAGAACATGCAGTGTTTACTCAGTCTCTTCAAAGGCATCAATAACTTGCAAATATTTTCCTGATATTTCTATTTGCCTGTGTTATTCAGCAGCAGGGAAACACAGTGATCCCTCAAATGCAGGTAATAGGACATGACATCAATCACCAAAATGCCTTTGTTAATAAACCTTTTCAATCATAACAGATGCTTCATTGTTCAACCTATTGTGATTTATCTAGAACAACAGGAAGAAAGAAAAATCACCTACAACAGCTGCAGTGAGAAAGCTGATGCAACTACAATTTCTTCTTCCCTTAAATTTATTAATCTTAAATGAGTCACAGAAAACTCCTTATTTTGCCTCTAGGAGACATGTTAAATGCTTTCAAAGTTTGCATGAATTTCAAGGAATTTAAATGGATCAAAAGTTGCTGACATTTATTTATTCTGTAGCAGACACTACAGTGGTGATTGTTAGCTCCTGAAGTCAGTTGAAAATAGACTTCATTACCCATTGCTCAATTATAAAAAAGATTAGGCTTTGGATTGGGCCTCCAAACACACAATTATTTTTGAAAAAACACACAGTAAAACACCTGGATCCAGCGGTAATAGAAGTGTACTATGCTTATTTCTGTGCTCGTACTTTTAGCTCTAAGGCAGGATGGGGTGTATTCTTTCTTCACGTAATTTATTCTTTGGTTTACTCAGTTTGTTCCCATACTAGCCTTTTCCATAAGAGAAGGCTTATGAAAATACTTCTCATTGGTAACATTCCTAGTATAGGTCTTGACAAAGACAACTGGTGTGTTTAGTATTTCATTCATGTTTTCTGCTTTTAGTTTGATGTCACCTGTTCAATTGCCCTTCTTGGCAAGTCTGAGATAGAACACCAGTATACCCATGTGCTGCATGTATATTGCCTTTTTTGCACCTTAGTTGACTGGTATTCAGATCACTCTCCTTTCTCTAGATGGCAATGTTTTTCATATGAATGAAAGTAAAATCAATACTTTTCTCACTACCTTCTCTAGGTTTAAACAACAAACAGATTTAATTTACTTAAGCAGGAACATAAGAGACAGTACATTGACTTCCTACTTTCAGCTAATATATAATTTCATGCTTAAAAGTTAATTTTAAAGTACAGTGAACAGTAAAACATTCGGCATTCAGTACCTGAAGTTGAATTTTTGCATCTTTGCTGACACTTTTTGTTCTCCATCGTCTCGTGACCCGCTTGTCTTTCTTTGAAATATCTACACAGTTAGCCTACATTGCACAGATAGTTAAAAGCGACAAAGTACTATTAAGTTGACATAAGCAATACAGAGAGTACAGCAAGTTAGTAAAGAATTGAAGCATTAGACATCTATAAATTAGAAAGTAAGGAGAAGAATGCCATTGCCAGGACCACAACTACAGCAGTGACCAGCTGCAGCTATCCATACACTTCTATAAACATGGTATATTTAGCTCATTTAGCAAAACTACTGGTATAAGTTCTTCATGGGTGCACTACTCAGAGAAATGTAGAGTTCACCTCTGCCTGAAATCAATGGTAAGTCTTGATACCTCATTGGAACTTGTCTTCCCAATGCATCACCGCCACTGGGAGATTTGTGTACTCAGGGAGACTGAGTGAAAAAGGAAGAAAGATTTAGGATCTGCTGTTGCTTTCTTGTGGTCAAGAGGAAACTCACCCTGAACTGGGAAACGGTCCAACCCTTGGGACCTTTGTACTATGCTCTCTTTTCTAGAGCATGCAACTTCATCTTTCAGGGTCTTTGGGTCTCCACTCCTTAAAAACTTAAAATGATATCTTACTCAGCACAACAAAAACTTCTTAAATACATTTTTAATGTATACATACATTTCTGTTGTAACAGTTCTCAGTTTTGCTTTGCAAATAACTTAATCATTTGATTCATCCTATTTAACTCAAATAATTAATGTCTAAATTATTTGTTTACACATTAAACATCATTATACAATTAAGATAAACATATGAAATAAAGCTTCCATCCAAGAGTTACTATGATTTCAGAAGATCATTCTGAGTTATCAGACATCTCTATATTTTCCTTAACACAAAGAACAAATGTTTCAGTGTGATGATTTATGTTGAAGCATATTTACCTGCATGTCTGTGAAATTTGGTGCTGACTGTGTTCTCTGTAGTATTTCTAAATTTTGAAGAAGTTTACTGAGTTCCACAAGGTTTGACTGACAATGAGCAAGATCTAACAGATATAAAACAAAAATACATTAGGTGCTTCAGTTCAGGTGCTTTATTTTTTGCCATCATGTCCACCATTGGCACTTTATTGCATTAAAAAAGTTAAATCTCCAAATCCCTAGTGGTAAGGCATCTACTTAAAAGCTTTATTTTTAGAGACGTTGAACACTTAGTATTTCTATGGGAGTCAGCAACAAGTCTGGACCTCAAAATTTTATCCTATTTTAACAATGATATCCATTAAGATAATACAGATGATTAAGATAAATTTTAAAGAAACATCCCAAAACATGCAGAGAGGGAAGTTCCCACCACAAGCATCTACTTACATGAAGAGCTACTTCATATGTATGTAAAGATGCAACTTAACCACTTTACTGACTGTTTCTTATTTTATATTAACAAGATGTTTTGCTGAAAGAACAAGGCATTAAAAGGTAAAGACTAACCTTCTGCACATCTGTCCATCTCTTCAGAGTCCTGTAACCAGGCTGCTACTTTACTCTGACCAGTAGTGCAAGTGGCAGGAAGGCTGTTACTGCAAGGTATAGGCGACTGCCAGGGAAAGCTATTTTGTTGCACCTAAGGCATAATAAAATGTTTAAATTTACTGTTGCTATGTTGCTTAGTGTAATCACCATACTACTTCAGAATAAGAAATCAAAATATGCATTGTGATTTCAATGACACCTGCGATTTGACTGTATAGTTCCCAAAGGTTCAGATTTTTCTGAATAGCACGTTCGGGAACCAAACCAAGAACCTCACAAGCAAACTGTGCTAACCACCAGTCTGAAAAGCTGTTGTTTAAGAGGAAGAACATTAATAAACAGTAAAGAGAGATTCATCCCTGATGACAAAGCCAAGTGCAAATTGTTCCGGGGTTGATGAATTCTTTGCAAGATCTCTACAGCAGCCCATTAATGAAGGCTACACCAAGGCTAAATTAGACAGTATTTTAGCTGCACACACAGTTTTTTGCTGGCCATTGGTTCTCACAGCGGAAACTCCTTTCTATTGGCATTACAAGCACAGTCCACTGAAATTGCCCATAAGCAAGCCCAGCAGGCATGAGTTTTCAATAAAAGAACACTACCTTTCCATCTGACACATTAGCAGCAGGTGAAGACTCTGTAGTAGAGGCTGAAGGGAATATATGAAAGCTAGCATCTCTCGGAGATCTCACAATCTCATTCTGACGGTACAACCGGTGGTGGCGTAATTTCGAAACCCATGCATCAAATGAATCCTGGGATTTTACCTGGAAACAAATTCACTATCAAGAAAGCATTCAGAATACTGCTTTTCTGCACATCTTTTACAGTTTGACTTATTTCCACTGTGGATGAAAAGAGAGTAAGTATTTGAACCACTTTTTACCTTCAGATGGTAGATGTGCTCTTCTGTGTCAAGATCTATTCTACGAGCCTTCTTTTTTATAGACATAACTGATAAACCAACATCAATGCTCCCATGGACTTTGCCCTTCTGTATCTAAAATCAAAAAGCAGGTTAAGAAATTGTTAGCATTATGCACTTCACTATATTTAACAGAAAAATATCTGGTGCCGAAATTACTTTCAATTTTATTAACATTTTAACATAAAGTCATATTAAAAAATAAAACCTAGTAGACTAGGTAGTCAGACTAACCACTTACTATATTTACAGACAGAAAAGTATCGCACAAGAAGTGTTTGGTGCAGAGCCACCTCAAAAGTCAAATTGTGCTGGTTCATACCACTACACAACTACAGGTAAGCAAGAAGCAGAGAAAATTAGACAGTACTCAGCTTCCTGCTGCTACCGCTTGGTACTTACTGGTATCAGATCTAACTAATTTAATGCTACCCTTTATATCCCTTGAATACATCGTAATCATTTCTCTGTCCTATCCACATATCTCACAATAATCAGCTCTGACATAAAAATTAAAAAAGAAAAATACATGGTCAGGCTAATCTCTCAAGCACCTTCATTTAATAAACTACCTTAAGTAATGTAGTTTCTGTTTTCATAGAAATAAGAAACAGTAGAATTCTTGAGGACAGAACCCAACCAAAACCTTACATGCTTACATATATATGACTAGAGTGAGTATGAGATTTAATCACTCTGGCAGGCTGAATTCCAGTACAAATTTTAAAATTGTCTTCAACGTTACTTACATCAATTGGTGACTTTGAATATTTCAACATGCCATTATCCAGGACAAAAAACCTCTGAAAGAAAAAAAAAATAAAAAAATCTTTCTTTATGAGTAGATGCAATTTAAACTGTGTACAATAATTCACCTGCAAAAGAAAATGACTACCCTGTAGCAATTAAGGAATGTTTGTGGGTTGGAAAGAGAAGTAAATACAGCAGTGAATAATTTTCTTGCTTGTTTTTTGACAACAATTATCTTCTAAGCAAGAAAAACTAGATTCTTTTTTTAACATTATGTTCTAGGTTTAACTTAACAAACCGTGATAATGAAGGGATTGGAGTTTTTCAGTTTTGCAGCCAATTCAATAAACTCTCTAAGAAAGACACTGTAGGCTGAAAGAGTTATGCCTGTTTCTTCATTTTCTTCCTGTTTTTCTTCCCACAGAATCTGGTCACATTTCAAATTAACCTACCTTCCTTACCCAGAAACTGAAAAGTTATTCCTAGCACAAGATCTACATCCCAAAAGGAAGACCAACACATGGATGTCCTTGTGGTCTCCTTGATCTCCAGATAGGAAAAAAACTGCAGGCTGTGAGACACTTCTCTACCATTCAAAATTTTGTGCTTCGTGGCAGACCTCTACACAGTGAGGTAAAGATGAGATTGTAATTTGTGCTGATTATATATTTTCTAGCTGTAATCTACCTAATACAGGTATTAATACAAGTGTAAATATTACAGCATTCCCAGTAACATACCCAGGTTATGGGAGGGCTTATGTTTTGGGTGTTAGTCATTGATATGGTGTGTGCCACTATCTTCATAGACATAGTTACTAGGGCTAAGTAACCTGACCATGCCTATCTGTGCCATTGCTACACCTTACTTTTGCTGAGTGGCTCTGTAGAGAGCAGAATCCCCTATTCACAATGTGTTTCTCCTTCAACCAAACTTGTCCTAGCTTGTATGTACCAGACCATTCAAGCTGCACTTTAGACAAGTTAGCACAGATTTTGGCACACAGCATAAAGATACAGCCTAGCAGGAAACCTAGACTCGAAATGAGATTCACAGATTTGTGTTTACCACCCCTAACTTCCAAAACATGCTAATTAATAGAAACTAATTAATATTTTTAGGGTCTGACCTGAAGCCCTTATCTATGGTAAAAATCTAGAACACAGTAAAATCTTATCCTAGACCCTCTAAGCCGTCTGACATGGAAGGGAAGGACAATGTTTTCCTGATGTGAACCTGCTAAATCAACACTATGAGAAGGGTCAGTAGCTAGATGGCAGAAAATATCTCCTGAAGATGGTTCTGGAGATTATGTCAGTCACACAACAGATGGTAACAGTATCTCATGCAGGGCAAGAAAACAGTGCTTTCCTGGAGATGTAGCTTCTTGAATAAGATGTCAAAACAACAGGAGGGTTTTTGGTTCTGTTTTGGTTTGTTTGGGTTTTTTTTTAACTAGGTATGGCCATTAAAGGACTTCACAAGAACATGATATTCATTTCATATTGCTCTGCCTCTCAGGTTCCACACACAAAAGAACCTCTCCTCACGTTTAGTTCCAAAGCATACTGCACTTCATAAAATTATAAGCTCCAAGTTGTACACATTATATCTGGTACGCTACTAAAGCATATTCAGAACTGTCAGAATATGACACGCAATGTTCAATAGACAGAGGATGCTATGGCTTTGCTAGGAGAACATTAACCAGCTCACTCTACAATTACTGTGTCCAGACTTCCTCACCGGGCTCTCAGTACAAAGTATTGTCATGGAAACTGCGGGATAGCAAGGCAGCAGTTGAAAAAAAGATAAACTTATTAACCAATTCACTGTTTCAAAACCTAAGTTCAGTATAGATCCTTACGTGAAATGTAAGGCAGAGGGAGATGCTGAACTGTGAAGCTCTTGACAACATTAAAAATTATTTACACAGGTAACTGCTCTAAAGTCAGCATGAAAAACAGATCAGTAGTGATCTCCTGTGAAAGCCCATAAAGTTCCCATAAAGTTCCTTACCAAAACAGACACTTCTCCAAGAAACAATACATTAATATAATGTATTATAAAGGAGTGGAAACAGTGGGTTATTCTATATATTCTTACGCCTCTAATTAGTTGGTTTGGTTTTTTTGGAGGGTGGGGGTGGTTTGTTGGGTTTTTATTTGGTTGGAGTTTTTTGGTGCAATTGTTTGTGCTGTGTTTTTCTTTTTAGCAAGTTCTCCTTTTCTGTTCTTTCAGTGTTTCGGGTACGTCAGTTTGAAATCCTTTAAACGCCCTAGACTAAATTCAAATAGTGTGTAGGTATTTGGTTGCTGAAACGACAAACTCCAGTTAAATAAAACAAAACCAAAAAAAAAAAGGTAGATAGATAGGCATGCACAAAAAAGGGTGGCAGGCATATGTATAAGTTAGTATAACATTCAGAAATAACACAGAAATTAGAAAAAAGTTTAATTTATACTAGTATGGGCTGCATTTGGACTCAGATCTAAGTCCCACAGTGTTTAGCAAAAAAAGTTAATGCTTTCCCAGAAAAAACACCGTGTATAACAAATGGTTTCACTATCCTTTGCAGTAAAATGCATTCTGTCCTGAAAATTGTCCTGCTTCAATACCCTCAGCCACAAAAAGATGGGTGAGTGTCAATACCACACATCCTGTTGCTAAAAAAGGGGAAAAAAATTAATTATCATGGTATACAATACAGACAAAAGAGTTAATGAACATCAGGTTTAGGGCTAACAAAAGGTATTGAGAAATGCCTTTGCATGGGAAAATGTCACCAAGCTAACTAAACAGAAACAGGAGATTTGTGACTGAGTTTTGGGATGTTTTGGTTTGGTTTTTTTAGATGGAAACATCCAATGGCAAAAGTGCATAGTCCCACTGGATGTCCACACAGAAGATTGCAATCAACAAGACAAACAAAATTCAGTGACAAAGCTGAGGGAGTCTGCCCAGTCAGCACACCTGAAGGGGACTGTTCTCCGGTACAAACACCTTGGGTCCATGCAAAAGCCTCTCAGCTCTCGATTGTTATCATGAAGTCCTGAGTACTGTAATGTAAACTCACAATGCAATCTTACAGTACATGTCTACATTTTGTTATAATAAACTGGAAAGAATGAAAGGGATATTGATTAAACCTCTTAAACCACAGGACATCTGCTGCATTATTTACAACTTCCATCTGCATTTTGAAAACATTAGGCAGCAGGCACTGCAATTTGGAAGCCATGAGCTGTGTGTGCAAACTAATTCTTTACACAATTTGAAGAAAAATTCATACACCAAAATCCTGGGCATTTATTTGACATCCTAATTTCCTCTAAACAAAAAATCCCAACTCATAAAATAGGGTAATAATCTTTTGACTGTTTTAAGAGACCTTTACCTTGTGCCAACCTTTTAAAGGCCATTTTCTCTTTTTCAGCATGAAACCTTCATGTTTGTCTGGCTTCTGGACATTGGTCTGGCCTATTTTCAGACCCTCTATGATTTCCCAGCTGTCAGGTTCCTGGAGAAAAAAGTATGAAGACACATTGATTAATTAACTGTGCACACACATGATGAACAATTGCACTCACAGGTAGCGCAAATTCTCCAGTTCAAGACGAAGAGTAAAGGAGGGCTAGACTTTTAAATCAAACTATTTACATACCAAACTACATGGTCACTGTATTATGTCTGGCTGTATCTCATTTAAAACTACTGAATATGAATATTTTGGGAAGTCTAACCCTTACCAGGTAACTAAAAGTATGTTCAAGTTTTTTAAGAAGTCTGACACTAACTGAATGGCAATCTGAGGGTAGGTCTGTTTGGACGTGCTGTTCACAACAAGGATTGGGTCCCAATGAAATACATATACATCCAAATATGTGAAAACAGGATCGAATTGTGGCTGAGCTAAGAAAGGTCAGACCTATTACTGGAGGTAATGGTGTGAAAGTGCAGGTGGCTCTGATCACCTGTTAAGTCTATACAGAAGGCACCCCACAAATTAGCACTGCACTGTAAGAACCAAAAAGTAGCAAAGAGATTTTACAAGTGGGGTATGGGCAGAATCTACATATTAAAAACGTACCTTTACTCAGAGTACTGCTTCTCTAAAAAAAAGATGGGATCATGATATGAAATGAGGAAGAAACCATACTGTTAAATATATGGGCATATATTAACAGTGCCCTTTGTGGTATTCCCTGACATAAAAATTTGGAAATTTTCTGATCTTTAAAGTAAAAGCTACACTGATTCTGGATACTCTGATTTTTCCTTAGAATCTAAAACACAAGCTAAGAGGTTGGTTTGTTGTTCGTTTTGAATGTAGCTAGCCCTTGTCTTCAAAAGCATTTTATTACAGTTTTAGAGGCTAATTGCACCTTTAGAAATCTGCAAAAGGAAATTAATTTTTTTAATGTTTTCCTGCATTCATTTTCACTGTATTAAGTGAAATTTATAGGAAAGCTAACTAACTTTCTCCCTAGAGAAAAGAATAGGAACTGTATCATTTCAGATACAACCAGCTGTATGCCTTTCAGGGAGACAATTAAAGCATATTTCTTGTACATTCCACATCTTATGCATGACAACTTGCTCAACCCAAGCCAGACTTGTAATATACCATAGTGAACAGTTAAAGAACAATATTTTTAAAGAGAAAAAACAGTCTTGCCTTTATTTTTATCCTCTTGCTACTACGGTAATCAATAAAATTCTGTACCAATTTAAAAATCTCCTATTGTCTGCTCATCAAGACTCTATTTTACTAACTGTATTCTACAAAGTTGTAAATTTGCATTTTCTCAGCTGATCTGTCACAACTCCCAGCAATGTTATTAAGAGGTATGAAGAAAGGAAGGAGGTCATACAGCATGAAACATTTAAAGGGAAAAAAATTTTTCTCCATTTCCCACAAAACTGTTCAAAGCTGAGCAGTCAGTCTTTTGTAACACCTCCTGTTTTGTAACACCTTTTGTAACTCACACAGCCCTGATAAAGTTAACATTACTATTATGAAATACAATTTCAAAAGTGACAGCAAATTTCAAATCCATGATTTTAATAAGGTCTTGTTATTTTGAGAAGGGTGAAAAATATTTCCTAAATAATACATGCTGCTGTAAATTTCGATAGAAATGTTTACTCAGTTTAGTTTTCTCTGCATAACTACAAACTGGAATTATCCCAGTGCCTGTAAAAGCCATGCTCAAAAACCACCTTTTTTACTTCCCTATGTTTTGTTTGGATATTCTGTTTCCAGTACTGTAGAGGGAAGCACGTATGCATTATTTTTTCGTTACAAAGAAGTACTTGGCACTTGAGGGGGGTAAATTAAACTACAAGTCCCCCGAGGCGAGCACAGAATTTCTCTCCACAACTCTGCCAACAGATTCTTCACCACATTGATTTCTCCTTTAGAAGATCAGCCGCAGGCATACAGCTTTTATCTAATAGATAACAGCAGCAGTGATTGCTTCTCAACTAGAAATCACAAAGTCTCATATAGCTATTCATTTAAACAAAAGGCCTGATACAGAAGGACAAAATGAGCAATTATTCAGTGCAATGTGGATACCTGTCTTCTGCTGCACCAGTGCTACAGGCTGTTCTTAAAACCATCCTAACAATCCTAACCGTGCCTCACCTCACAGATTTGCTGTGATGAGATATGCCCAATACAAGTGACGTTACGCAAAAGCAGCCAGAAATGGTGGAAAACCAGAATCAGAGCGATATGCTTGAAGCATCCTCATCCAAAGGCAATTCTCAAGTAGAGCATTAGTACTTCAGGACTTCTGCAACTCTCTATGTATTACGTGTGTGGTGGTTTGACCCACAGTAGGACC
>NW_010300432.1:19609-36870 GCF_000700745.2 Antrostomus carolinensis | reverse complement strand
AGACGTGTAACGCAAGCAGCCCAGGTTGCATCACCCACACAGCCTTAACCAAGCCCCGTTCCTTAACCCCGAGGTACCTGGACAGCAGCTCGCCCAGACCTCCAGGCTGGGAGACCCCAGCCGAGCCCCCTGATCCAGCCCCTGTGGGGTGCAGGCTGGAGACGTTAGCTGATCCGAGAGACTGCCCATGTTTATTATGAAGCAATACTCTACAGAGAAACTAGTCAAGTTATTGACTATTTAATTGATTCACTAATAAACACCGCTGATACTAATTTACAGTTCAGAGCGTTTTGCACACTTACAACTTTAAAGCTAGTAATTATTACTGCTAAATCTAATGAATCACACTACTGCTGAATTGCAAAGCTGTCACCTTTCCCTCCCACGCCATTTCACGTTAGGGTGCGAATCCATCCCGGTTTGTCCTCCCACGGCAAGTCTTGTGGACACAGAGCAGGTGGAGAGGGCAGCAGGTTGTCCAGGGGGGGTTCCCTGGCATCCCAGGGTGGGGGTTCAATCTGCACATTAGGGTCATGGCTGTCCCTGGGTGCCCCTGCTCCTACCATAGGAAGGTTGACCCTCTTTTGTTCTTTATATTACACCTTATTCTCCATCCGTTTTCCTCTTATTTCTGGACTCATCTCTTCATTGCCCTGTCCCTCCCTTTCTCTGCCCAAATTCCCAAATCACAGCTCCTTATTACTTTTGGCTCACAGGTTTTAACCCTTTGACATCCATATGCAAATCTAGTGTTCCTGGTCGTTAGGCAATCTCAACCTTGTATGACTGTCACTGCTATGGTCATCTCTGTACAGGTCACCTTGCAGCTCACCACTCCCTAATCCTCCCCTACAATTATTTGGCTCATACTGATGGCATGTTGGGTACCCTACACCTAAAACAAATGTCTCTGAGACAAATCATTCCATTTCAGCCTCGATTCGCAGAATCACAGGATTGCCTAGAGTGGAAAAGACCTCTAAGATCACGGAATCCAATCATTAAATTAATTCCTCTATGTCCAATGAAGCACAAGCAGTTTCTCATGTGCAGTCTGCATACCAGTGCAACAAATTAACATTTTTCACAGTTTTTAGGCTCACAGGGCGTCCTCCCCCTGGAGCTGTTGGAACCGCTGCCGTGTCTCCCTGCGGAGGAGTGCCGCTCCACCGAGACCTCCTGCTCGCAGCTGCCCCTGAAGAATTTACAGCCTGAGCTGTGAGGATGGGAAAGGAGATAGAGGGGTCATCTAGCCCTGTTCCAGCTGAAGCAAACTGGTATAGTTTTGGTCACGGAGGATGGCTCCTCTCACCTGATTTAGTTGGTAACTGGTGAGGCACGCTGGCAGGCAGCGACCCGCCCCGCGTACCTGCCCCAGCAGACGTGCCTGCTCTCCGTCTCCCCAGCAAGGCTGTTAGAGATGACTGCAGTACCTTGGGGGTGTTTTTCCTCCTTTCAATAGCAACCAAGAGCTTGAAGAGCAGGAGGTTTCGTGGTGAGGGTTGGTATTTCGGCTTGGTTGATATCTGTTCAGTTGACTTAAAACTGGCTTACAAAAATAAGTAAGGCAACCAGTCTCAGAGTGTCTGGTCTGTTCTCCAAAGAAAACACGTGCTTGGCCACAGCTGTGTGTGTTTTGGATTAAGCAGGCCTGGATTTATTTGTGAATATTAATATTTGTGTACTGTAAAGCACTGGTGGAAATCTACACTTTGAAGGTTAAGCCATGTTTGGTCAGTACCTCTGGTGCATGAGAACCCGTATCCTTGATGGGGTGGGAGCTTGGAGGGGCAGAAAGGAGCAAAGCTGGGGTCCAGGACCTGCCCTTAGCCTTACCCTGCTGTTTGCTACTGCTTTGGACCTTCCAAAACCATGACTGCTGTGTCTGGGTTTTCTCTTTTTGCCTATCAGACGAGAGGGTCAGATAACCCTGTGAACGCAGCGTGTTGGGGTTGGAGTGCGTGGGTCTGGAGCAGAGTGCCCAGGTTGGGACACAGGATGATCCGTTTTCCCTCCACACACCGCTTTGCTGTGACTTTAGAGGAGAAGCTCTGGGGAGCTTTGGCACGTCTGCCATGTAGTTGGCTTGTAACGTGCAGTACTTGTGTCCTGGCAGCTTTGTGCGCTGCTCAAACGGAGCTCCCAGAAATCGCTGCCAGTTGTATGTGCTGTGGCTTTGTCAATGACAAAAATACCTAGTTCTGGAGAGAGTTACTTTGCATGCAGAATTACTGGTGTATTTTCTTTTGCTTATTGGCCTGTAAAAAAGGAAAAAAAAAAACCAAACCCAACTAGATTTGAAAATAAAGCCAGTGTTGTTGGTTTGTGAATAAAGATGTGTTAATCCACAGAACTTGGGCTTGCTCTATCAGTAGAGACCTAATGTTTTAACACAGAATAAATGTGTTTGTAGAAAAGCACCTGAAAAAAAAACCCCAAAGATGATCCTGTGCTATAACCTGGGTAACACAGCACGCAGTTTTAAAAATCAGCAGCAAATGTGGCTGGCAGCCTGCAGGTCTAAAACTTGAAGCATTGCACTGCACTTGACTAAATAATAAGTTTGGAAACAAAGTGACTTAAAATACTTATTTATAGAAAATATACTCAGGGACTGGAATGTAACTATAGTAATGCTTAAAATATCCCTGGAAGAGTTGTATGGCTGGTCAGTGTACGTTTCCCAAACTCTATTTTCAGCTTTTCCAAACATTTCCATAGGTCTTTCGGGCAGATTTTCCCCTGGCAGACTGGGAGAGCTGGTGTGCCGGGAGGGCTCTGTGCTGAGCCCCCCAGCACAGGAAGCACACTGCTCTTGCCTGGTGGTCCCAGGGCTTGATGCTGGGGGGGCTGTGAACCCCTTCCCTGGCTGGCATGGGTCCCTTAGCCCAGGACAGGTGCAGCTGAGGACTTGCCCTCCTTGTGCTGCTGGAGGAATTCAGCCCTTTGGCCAAATGACTCGCTCCTCCTTTCCTGGGACAAGCTAGCCTGTCCCCTGGTGAAACAGCCCTTCCTGGGGTCCTTGGTGCCAGGGGTTCTCCTCCCACAGCTCAGGGTGACTGTGGGGAATGAGCACCCCACCACACACACCAGTCCTCCTAATGCATCCTAAGCAATGTACTTTGTTTCCTTTATTTCCCATGTCTGCTGCACTGGCTTCACCCTGGCTTTTCCCATCCTCCTGGTTCCTTCAAAACAGCACCTGTCAGGTGCATTTTTATCAACCAAATATCCCTAACAGGCAGCTCTTACCTCTTAAATAATCCTCTCAAGGAAGAGGAAGCCAGAAGGGCTGGAGACAGTGTCTATAACCACCGTATCGCTTGCAGCCTCCAGACCTGGAAGGAGTTGAAATCAGTGTGTTTGTCGCTCCCACAGAACAAACAGCCTGGCGAGGACTTTGGCAAGCGGTGCCTTTCCAAGGCCGTTGGATAGTTTGCTTTCTGGGACAAAGGCTACTTAGACATCTGGATTGCACTGGGGATTTTAGGGAGAAACAGAAATTACTAGTTTGCTGTGTGAATGGAGAATGACTTTGATTGCTTTGCGAGCGTGCTTGTGCCAGCTCACTACTGCACGGGCTAAATCCGCCTTGTCCTGCTTCCGAAGGAGAAACTGCAACTGCGGGGGCTGTTTGCTGTGTCCTGGGAACAAGGAGCTGACCAGACCTTTCCTGACCTTCTGGTGCACCGAGAAAACATGCTCATTTTATGGGCAGTTAATTTATAGAAAGTTCCTGTTTAAATTTCCTCTAAGAGCTGTAAAACCGGAGGACAGCTGCACCCATTAGCCAGCTAATCAAATGCTGCTCACACCTGGCTTGTCCTCCCCTTCCCCTCGCTGCCACTAACTTTTGGCTCCTTGGTGACAGCGAGTGTGGCAGCTTTGGGAAATACCCTCAAAAACTGGTCAGAAAGCTGCTGTGCAAAGTGGGGGGCTGGCTGGTGCTGATGGTGTTTGGGGTGTGCTGGTTGCTGAGCCCCAGCTCTCGGGGCTGGGCTCTTCCCCAGGAGCGTCCGTGGTTGGTCAGATTTTATATTGCATTCACCCTGGTTTATAAAAGCAGTTCTATGACATCTGCTGTATGGACTGGTGCTGCCTGCCCATGGAAATAACCACCCTGGTCTGAAACTAGAACCTGTTTAACATTTTGCTGCTCTTCCAGGTGTGGGGAAACCTGTGTTTATTGCCTTCTCCCTCCTTTCCCAAAGATTGCAAATAAGCAAAAACTTAGAGACTTGCTTGCAGTTGTGTTTGTACCTCTTTCAGTGAAAGGAAATCACTTCTAGGAGTGAACTTTTTAGCAGGAACTCCAGAAACCCTGCTTTGCCTTGGCTCCCTGCACCAACCAGGGTTCCTGCTCTGGCAGGGGAATTGGACTAGATGATTTTTTGAGGTCCCTTCCACTCCCTAATATTCTGTGATTCTGTGATAGGATTTCAGTACTGGGATGTGCTCTGATAAATTTGCCCCTAATAGCTAATTTTGATCTAGTTTGACAGAGAGGTTGGGACACTGAGCTTAAAGACACTGAGCTTTTAAGAGAGCTCCTCAGAGCTGCTGTTTCCTGTTCTGACAACAAGCTTTGAGGCTCTGCTGTAGCTGCATGGATTTGTTTTCTTTCACCTTCTTGCCACATTAAAACTAACTTGAAGAAGGAACTTGCAGCTCATGTCTAGGGCTGAAAACCAGATCTGAACTCCTGCTCCTTCACTCCCAGAACTACGTGTTGCTGCTCTGAACAGCTGTCCTGCCAGCTCTCCCGGCTGTCCGTGCTCATCAGCCCTTTGCCATGGGGAGGACAGCGAAGCTGTTGCTCCTTCAGAGAGGCTGGGGTGTTCTCCCCCTTGTCTCCCTTTTATTCTAGGAGGTGGTTGACCAGTGCAGAAAATTACTTTGGCATGAAGCAGCTGGAGGGTAGAGAGACTTTTCTGGAGCCCCCTGCTTTATCTGCCAGGAGTTTAATAGAGGTATGATGACAGGAATGAGCGAAGGGGAGTGCTTAACTCCCATTATAAGTTTCTGAACCTGTGAGGGCTCCTGGAATAAAACCCTTTCAGCAGGTTCCTCCATCTGACGCAAGAAAACTGTCTTTGGCATGCTCAGGGCCTGAAATCTCTTGGTTTTGTTTAAGCTGGGGCCTGTTTCCCTTCCTTTAAATCTCCTCTGCAGCAGTTGATAAGCAGCCGGTCCCTTCTCGGGGAGAAAATGCTGCAGAAAGAAATGCCAGGAATGTGAGCAGCAGGTGGGGACTGGCAGATGCACTTATCAATCACGACAGGCTGACGGAGTGGTTTATTCCTCTAAAGAGCTACTGTTTGCCTCCAGCTTGGTTTGTTCATGTGCTCTTCAACCCCCTCCAGCCTTTACCTGGGTTGAAGATAAGAGCAGGGTGGTTTTCCCATTTTTTTCCGGGCATGGCACGCTCCGTGCAGGACTCCCTGCTCCAGGAGGCCAGAAGAAGGGGGTAGTGGAGGACAGACCCTCTGTAAATCCCACTGGAAGGGTGGCAGCAGCAGCGTACCTGGTGAATAACATGTTATATCTTGGGGATGGGCCTTGGGAAATCTTCCTTCTGCATTGCCCAAGTAGAAGGCAGACTCAATTAGTTAATTGAATTTGCTGCACTGTTGCTTTTCAAAACATGACTTCATATCTCAGAGGAGTCTGGAGTTATTTCTGTGGACAAAACCTTATTTTAAGGTGGTGATACTTTGGGGAGATCACCTGCATTGGTAAGTGAGAAGACTGCGGTGCAGCTCTGGATTGCAGAACTGCACTTGTAGAAAGGGGAGTGGGACCCTCTGGTCTTCAGGAGCGGGGTCTGAAGGGATTTCAGCCATGGTGTGAGTACTTGATTTTCGCTGCTGCTGCTCCTGGTTTGGTTTTTGGTTGGGTTTGGGGGGTTTTTTTGAGCACCTTGTGCTTGGGATGCCTTTTGGTAGCAGGACACCCTCATTTACATAAAATAACAGGCTGAATGGTGAAAAGCCTTTATCAGCTGATCTCTAGGCAGCTTTCCCCTGGTGTGTTGGCAGTGTGTGTTACAAGCAGAGCAAACCTGCTGTCACAAATGACATTATGGATGTTTTTCCCAGCCTCTGAGCTTTTCATTCTGGCTGATGAGCTTGTGGCAGAATACGTGTAACCCCAGTGCTTCGGATCTACTCCAGTTCTGTGTGCTGGTCCTTGCAAAACCCAGAATAAGCCATAGGACTCGTAGGTGATGTGATGAGACCTCTCCTTAAATGGCTGGTGGAGTGTTTTTCTAGGCTGCTTCAGCCTGTGTCTGGATAACACTCTTGCCTGTGGTGCTTCAGGGCATCCATCTCCGGTCAGAGTAATTTGGCTTCATAGGGCCACTGCTGATGTAGATAGTTTGGTATCTTTGGAAAAAAAATGAAGGCACATCTGCCCCGAGTACTCTTATCAGTTTTTGTTTAGATTGTTTCTTGGTTTTGTGCAAGAGCAGTGTAAGATAGAAACAGCTTTCTCAGGGAAGAAAAGCAGTGAGGAGAAGGGAGCAGGCAGTACTACAGCCCAGGATAAAGACCTTGGGAACAGAACTTCCTGCAGCAGTGAAATGTTATTTTCAAACTCTGCTCAGACAGCACCACTTTGCCTAAAGAGGGTTTGTATTTGGGAGGTGCTTCCTTCAGCTCCTAAACTAGTTTAGATTCTGGAGTAATGGCAGCAAATTAAGTGGTAATCATAGAATGGTTTGGGTTGGAAGGGATCTTAAAGCTCACCCAGTCCCAACCCCCCTGCCAGCAGCAGGGACACCTTCCACTAGACCAGGTTGCTCAAAGCCTCATCCAACCTGGCCTTGAACACTTCCAGGGAGGAGCAGCCACAGCTTCTCTGGGCAACCTGTTCCAGTGTCTCACCACCCTCACAGTGAAGAATTTCTTCCTAATATCTAATCTAATATCTTCCTAATATCTAATCTAAACCTAATGATGCACTGTGATGCTAATCACGGTGCCATTTGCGTTTCTATTTAACGGCATTCTGCCTGGCACCTGGCTTGGGGACTCATTGGAGGCCAGCACCCCGCCTGCTCCCTGCCTGCATCTCCCCAGTCCTGCCTGGCTCACCACTGCAGGTGGTTCAGCCAGTGAGTGGTGGTCCCATGGAGCGCCCTTCAAGGGATCAGCTGGTGAGTGGTGGTCCCATGGAGCTGCCTTCAAGAGATCAGCCGGTGAGTGGTGGTCCCATGGAGCTGCCTTCAAGGGGTCAGCTGGTGAGTGGTAGTCCCATGGAGCTGCCTTCAAGGGATCAGCTGGTGAGTGGTGGTCCCATGGAGCTGCCTTCAAGGGGTCAGCTGGTGAGTGGTGGTCCCATGGAGCTGCCTTCAGGGAGTTATTAGGCAGAGGCTGGGACGAAGCAGGGCGTAGCAGCAGTAACCAGGGAGCACCGTGTCCAGATGCTGTAAGCCCCTTAGCACATTCCTGAGAAGTTGCCTCCCAGTTGCAGTGATTTGGCCGGAGCTCCCTATTGCAGGAATTCCCCGAATTAATCCCCATTTGGAGTGGATTCAGTCTAAACCTCTGGGTGTGGGGTAGCCTGCTTTAGCTGCTGTGGCAGTTCTTCCTGCACAGGTTTGCGTGGAGGAGCTTGTTGGTGACACCAGTCACACCACCTGCTGAAGAGACTGTGACAGTGGAGGAGCTGCACTTAACTCTTGAACTTAATTGCTGCCCTGGAATTTCCCTGTGCTGTGTCCCTGCCTCGGGCTTTGTTTCAGGTTTTCAGCAAAAGCAGTTCAGCCATTTCCAAGAGTTAAAGGATTAAAAAAAAACCCAAACCCAAACCCCAAACAGAAGCTAACTGCTTGCATTGAGAGGTACTTGCTCTGGCACAATGGCTGGAAGGTTGGCAGCCCCCTGATTGCAAGGGATGTGCCATCTCCTCTCCCAGCTCAAATGCCCCATATCTTCTGAATCTTATCAGGTTACAGGCGCCTGAAAGGCTCCCAGTTCACTGGTGCTTTGTAGACTTGATCTGCCCAGTTTAAGGTCTTCAAAGATCCTGTCCATACCGGACCCCAGACTGGAGGACCTGAATCTTTGCTGGGGGTGGGAGGGAGGTGCTGCCAGCGACCACCCCCAGCACTGGGAGCTGGATCCCCTCTCTCCTGGGCTGGGTGGGACAGCCACGTTGGGTGGGACAACCACCCTTGGGTGAAGGGCTTGCCTGTCTCTAAGGGAGAGAGAACAAAAAGCTGGAAGAGAGCTGAAGGAGTGACTCACTTGTGGTGCTTGCAGTGACCAGCTTACAGACAACCTTATTTCTCAGGTATTCTGACTTTTTAAATTCATTTGCAACCTTGAGGTTTTAGGTATTATTTGCAATACCTAGAGCAGCATCGTATCTTTGGGAGAGGGGGGTTTAGGCTGAGCCTACATGAGCAAAGCTCCTGGCTGGCTTAAGGAATAAATGAGGCTGTCTGTCTTGCTGCTGCCCCGTGGTGGGAAGCAGCGCTGCTGTCTTTGAAAGCATTTTTTGCTGGGGTTTTGGTTTGGTTTGGTTTGGTTTGGTTTTTGGAGTTTTTTTTGTTTAGGAGTGGACTTGTCAGTGTGAGGTTTATTGGACTCAATGATCTTAAAGGCCTTTTCCAACCAAAATGATTCTATGACAACACTGAATTTATGATTATATTTGAAAAGTCCCAAAACTGCATCATTCTTGATCTGTTGTAGCGTGCTCCGGGCTGCAGCTGCTGACCAGCTGTTGTAGCTGTTGTTGTCCATAACTCCGGGAGGTGCCAGGTACAAAGCTCTGCCGGAGAAGTTCAGCCCCACCAGCCGAAAGGCTGAAGTACAGCAAAGCTGCAGCACAGACCTTGCCTGAGCTGGAAGATGCTGCTTCCTTTGGGGGAGGCTGGGGAGTGAGTCCTGGCTATCTGCTGTTTCAAAAATTGCTAAAAGCTTTATGTGAAACATCTTGGTGGCATTGGGGATCCTCTCCTGTCCAGCGCACAGGCGGTGACACTGCGGTGCAGACAGAGCAATGTGTTCCCTGATCAGAGACCTGCTAAGTGAGTGCTTGGTGACTGTAACTAGTAAGCCAGGTTATTTTTGGCATAGCTTCTCTGCTTTACAAGAGATGGACTGAGCTGCTAAAACCACATTTTTTCACTACAACTTGTTATTAAACCCAGAAGAGGCTCAAACGCCAATCCAGAGTTCCTCTTGGAAGTGGTCTGTTGGGGACCTGCAGGCTAATCCTGGCTGCACTGTAACTGCTTTTTTATCTTTAAACTTTAAGGTGAGGAAACGGTGGTTGTGTTTGGCATCCTCCAGATGTGCTAGAAGGTGCAACTAGATCCTGTGGGCCAGCTTGATCACAGCTGAGACCTTACAGGTCGGCCCTGAACCTACAATCTTTTAATGACAGGAAGCCAAGGAAATACTATATAACCATTGAAGTAAAATAACATAAGCAAAGGGAAGCTTTGGTGCAGGTAATTGGGTACCTAATTGCTGGACTTGACACCTGGGGATTGGAATTGGTCCTCTGCTCTGGAGGCTGCATGGGCCATACTGTGATAAGCAGTTTAATTGTTTCCCCACATCTGTGGTGGGCTGTAAAGCCAAGGCAAGCTGAACACATCTTCAGAGCTGAACAACAGCCTCTCCGCAACTCCAAGGCTGCATTTTCCCTGTGGTGCTTGAGCATTTCTCTGCACACAGCCCTTACACTCTCACTAAACTGTTTAAAGTTCTCCTGTGCTGTTTGACAGCAACGAGCCATCAGGTTTTTCTGTGAAGTGTTTCAAGATTTACTGAGGTATAAGAACAGCCATAAGAATGCGACTGTGTGTGAGCAGCGAGGAGAGTCCAGTGGGTGCTAGTAACGGGCTGCCCTCTTAAATTAGTTACTGGGATTTGGACATTGCATTAGTAATAAAGATCAGGTGAGGGCTGAGCAGAAATCAAAGCAAGAATGACTTGGGGGCGATGTGAATTCAGAAGAAAAGGCTTGGAGTCATTAAGGACAAATATATTTGCTGTTAGATGCTCTCAGAACACTTAGGACTGTTATGGGTGGTGGCTGGGCTGGGAAGTGGGATTGTGCTTGTTTTTTCTCCAGGTCAGCACAGGCTGTGCCTCAGGCTGGGCTCTGCTCTGTTCTGGGTGCCCCAAGGCAGAGAAGATGGCTGTTTCTCAGAAAAGAGCTCAAAGTAATGAAAATATGGGCATAGAGGCAGTGCTGCTGCAAAGGATTGCAAAGTCTGAGTACTCCTAACTTGGCTAGGAGATGCAGGCATGAAGGGGAGAGTGGTTTTTGGGGTGTCTGAAACACAAGTGGTGAGCAAGAAGAGATGATGCTTGGCTCGGAGAGACTTGAACTGGTACAAAACCCAGCAGAATGCTGGTTTAATTTCCCTTGTTGCCTCAGAACGGCATTTAACTCTTCCTGGGATACACATCGGAGCTGTGATGACTTTGCTCCCATTCCTGGGATTCTTGCAGAGGGAGTAGGCAGTCATCACATGCTTCGCTGTGTTACTTTGCATTGAGAAAGAAATTGGTGCAGGATCTGTCCCATCTTCTTATTCCTTTTTTTTTTTTATCTTTACAATTTAAATTCCTGCACCCCTCTTCCTTCCAGGTTGCCCAGAGAAGCTGTGGCTGCTCCTCCCTGGAAGTGTTGAAGGCCAGGCTGGATGAGGCTTTGAGCAACCTGGTCTAGTGGAAGGTGTCCCTGCTGCTGGCAGGGGGGTTGGAACTGGATGGGCTTTAAGGTCCCTTCCAACCCAGACCATTCTCTGATGATTCTGTGATTCTAAATTAATATTTTAGTCTGCCCACTCGAGTCAGGAGGAGGGCAGAGCTGTTGCCACCTTCTGTGTCATTGTGCAGCTCGGAGTCCACGCTGCTGTCCCTTCACGGCCGTCCAGACTGTCCCCAGGGATCTGTGGGACACTGTGTCAGTGTGCTGGAAAGGCAGGCTGCAACCTTTGGTCTTCTGTGTACAAACTGCAATGGCAAGTCAAAATAGAGGGATGCAACCTGTGCTCACACTCTGAAATACACTGTAACTTTGGGGGGGTGTTCCCTCAAAAACATGGAGGTCTTGTTTCCAGCCTCTCTGACCTGTATAAGATAGATTTCCTGTGAGGAAAGGAGGAATTACTGGATTTTTCTGCTGTGGCCAAACCTTGGGACCATTTTTTGGAGGCTGATACCAGATGCAGTACCAGCCAGTTAACTGTTGTGGATGTGTTAGGCTTTGTAGCTCTGTGGCAGAAAAACACCCCTTTCCCTTGTCTCCTCCTTGCTGTCTCTCTGCCTCCCCTTTTTCCTGCATGTATTCTGCTTTTACCTGGGTCCCAGTTTTAAATAACGTATCTGGTGACTGAGCAGGTCAGTTTGATCCTATTTTTTTTTTTTCAGTTACCCGTTGAGCTCTCTCTGCCAGCAGGAAAAGTCAGGAGTCTACAGAAACTCGTGTTAAGCATCTTTGCTGCCATATGAAGACTTCCATTTAATTTAAGCTGAAACTTGATTTACAATCCTACTTTCTGGAAAGCAATTTTTTTTTCAGTCCCTTGGACTTTCTTGTTTGTGGAACTTAGGCACTGGCAATAGCAGGATGTGCTTGTGTTGGAGTTGCTGCTGGAGGGTTGCTTGGAGCAACCCTTGAAACTTCTTTGACATTCACTGCTTGCAGAGAGGGGCACGTTACCCTGCCATGTCTTTAGTTTATTGTGCTGGCTTTGTGTGTGCCAGGGTTGGTTTTCTAAAGGTAAACTCTTTTTGGACAGATCCTGAATGAAGTGAAGTAGTCTGAATGGTCTCAAAGTGAAATAATTCAACTTGTCTTTTGATTTCTCAATACCAGAGCAGCATGGGGAGAAAAGCTGGGGCTATCTCTGCGTTGGTGGACCTGTGATGAGTTGCTCCAGCCTTCCCCACTCCAGGCTGAAGCTGTGAAGGCCATGGTCAAAACCAGATGAGGGTTATTTTTTAATTATGTAGTGCAGGTAAACAAGATAATTTAGCTGAAAGATAATGCAGTGAAATTAATGCTGCAGGAATGCAATGCAGACTCTGCTAGTGTCTTGGCTTTTAAGGTGCTCATGTTGGCTTTTTCATGTGAATCAACCTTCTTGCACCAGAGCAGTTGGGAAGTAAACGGACTTGTGAAGCTATGTATTGTCCTACTGCCTTGGGAAGCTTGTGCTGTCGATTTCAGATTTACTGTGTGAACGAAGGGGTGGCCAGCTCAGGCCAGAGGTTATTGTGAAGAGCAGACAGTTTTACTGAAGCAGTCCAGCCTGATCTCTAGCAAGAGGAGAAGGCACCTATAAAAATGTACACCTGCAGGAAGAGGTTATCAGCTTGGTTTTTGGTGGCTCCTGGATTTCTAAGGGTTTAAGAGAATGCGGTGTGCAGCTGGAAGCTACTGATCTGCAGGGAGTTAATTCCTCCTTCTGAAGCTGTCTCTGTGGCATGGGAGCAATGCTGCTTCATTTTGCAGCTTTCCTATTTTATGCTTGATGGTTAAAGTTGGAACACTTCTATCTCATTCTGCCAAGAAGCGTTTAGAACAGCTTTCTTGAGAAACGCCGAAAGTTGCAGGTCTGTGGCTGATGCCCTGGCTGCTCTGCATAAATCACTGGGTGGTAAATATATTTAAATGAAGAGCTGTGGCAGTCTTGCTAGCTGAGTAATAAATCAGGGCTGAGCAATTCCATAAAGCTGAATCTTAATGCCTTGGCTTGGAGTTGTAGGGTGGGGTGGTAAAGCGAATGGAATGGCGGGATGTTTCTAAACAGAATGTGCCTGCCCTTAGTTACGCTGCCACAAAGAATATGCTGCATACATAACTGACGTGCTGAAAATGGCTTTTTGTTGGTGTTGCTTCCCTTGTTTTCTGTGTCCATTTAATATCAGCTCTTTGTGCTTCACATCCCTTTGGTAGCAGCCGCAGATCTTGTGCACGGCAGTTGGGTCCCTGGCAGGTAGAGGAGAGATCCGAAGCCTTGTCTTCCAGTCCTGTGCTTAGTGCCGAAGCCCTGGTGCTGTGACATTAGCTTATAGGAAATTATGGTGCTTAAAACACTTTCAAGGACTCTCTTGAAATATTTCATTATCTGAGGAATTTTGTGGAATACCCAGTAGGTGGTTATAAACCCTTGGAATGTGGCTGCCTCTCCATAAAGCAGTCCAGCCAAACAGTGTTTGAAGGCAACTCCTGAACATGAAACCTCATCAAGATTTTCTTTTTTTTATTTTTTTCACTTTTGGATTTGGTTCCTGCAACCCTTGGGCTGTTTGTTCCTCACACTAGAGGGACACTTGCCCAGGCTGCCCACCCTCAAGTGCTCCAGCACTTCACTGCCTGCTTCAATACCATTAGCAAAGCTAACCCTTGCCTGGTGGCTGCGGTGCCCACATGTCCTAGGGAAGCCTGAATGCTGCTCTTGGTGCACAGGGCTGTTCTGGTGATGAAAAAAGTCCTCTGCTCTGCAAATGCATGGCCAAAACGTGGGCAAGAGTCGTGCCACGAGCCCTCTTGCCAGGCTCAGGTTTACTGCCAGAGCTGGAGCCTCGGAAGGGTTTCCTTCAGAACAGGATTTGGAAGTATGATCAGGTTTCCGAAGAAGAAGTGGATTTGCAGGTCTGCCCTGCCCATCAGTCTGTCCTTCACCCCTCTAAAAGCTTCTCCTTCTTAGTTTGACACAAAGAGCTTTAGACTGTTTTTTTTTTCCAGGTGTGTGGGAGAGTTTTGGCTAAAAGGACACACCAGAACTCACCACTCTGGGACTCTGCAATGTGTGATGTGCTCCCAGAACCTTCAGCGAGATTTCCTGCCTTGCTGGACGTGGGAGTTTATCCCTCAGGATCTTTCTCTTTTTTTGTAGGCTCTTTAGTACTTAATAAGACAAAATGTCCAGTGAAAGCTTCCTCTCTGATTAGGATATTTCTTGTTTCTTTTCTATGTAGATTCTCTGAAGCCTCATAAGGGGTTTTGTTCAGCCTTTAATTCAATTAAGAAATCAAGCAAGAGATACAAATCTTTTTTGCCTCATTGGTTTCGGTGCTCATGACTACATCCGAAGAGAACTTCTGTTTAGTACAGCAGGGCAACTTGGGAAGCAAGTATTTTTCTGAGCTTCAGCTGATATTTCAGGTGCTACTGGAGGCTTGCGGATGGTTTTGTCCCTTTGGAGCATGGGGTGGAAGAAAGCCTGCAGTCACCTGTTGGTGATGGTGCCTTGGTTGAAACCCATGTCTGAAGCAGCACCTTTGATAGAAACCCGCTTTCCAGCCAAGTGACTTCTATCAAAGGTCGTGAGCTGGTGTGAATTAGACTTGAAACAGCTGGTGGATGATGAGTGATGCCAGGGGATGGGACACACAGTGGTGACTGTCACGCCATCTGCTCTCGCACGTGTCCTTCGGCACTAGCTGGGGAGCGACCTGCACGCTGAGGAATACGAGATTGGGCTCTGATGCCTCGTAGTCCTTGCATTTACCAACTGACATCTTTTATCTTCCTTCCTGCTGGTTCGTGCTTTCTCTTCTTGTCGCTGGGTGCCTCAACTGTACTTCTTGGCTAGAGCTGCTGAGGGGTTCTCTAGATACCTGGTTATCCTGCCTGTATTAAACAAAGTCTATTTGGTTTTTTAGAAATCATCATTTGTGCCTTTCACAGATGGAGATGATGGAGACACAGTTTGGGCTCTTCTTAGTGTACTTGGGGAAGGCAAAGGCAGTCTGGGCTGATCTTGGTGTACTTGAGGACTTCCATTTTGGTACAGAAATCCACATTAGTTTTGTGGATGCCCCCTCCCTGGAAGTGTTGAAGGCCAGGCTGGATGAGGCTTTGAGCAACCTGGTCTAGTGGAAGGTGTCCCTGCTGATGGCAGGGGGGTTGGAACTGGATGGGCTTTAAGGTCCCTTCCAACCCAGATCATTCTATGATTCTATGAAATTCACATGTAAACCAGTTGGATCCCCATGTAAATTGTTTCTAGAGAGTAAGACTTCAGTGAGCACAAGCTGCTTATGGCACGGTGAGCCCGTGGAGGGCTGGGGAATTTATCTCGGGTCCTAAATCTTCTACTTCCAACATTTCTAGTAGTTAGTGCCCCTCAAATCCAAGTGTGGTGTCATGGGGACTGGTCAGCTGCCTTGTGTATGCTAACCAGTGAGGTAACTCTTTCATGGTCCAAATTAAAGTTGCTCTGATGTTTCAGAGTGGTGCTTTGGTCTCGTCTCTGTCGGCTGCCTCCCCAGGCACTTCTGCCAGCCTGGGTTTCCTCTGTCCCGGGCTCTCCCACAGGACAGCTTCTGTTAAAATGCTTTTCTGTAACGCCACTTCAGTGTTAACTTCAAGCAAATTCAGCAAGATATGGAGCTTTCCTGACAAAAGATAAATCTAGAGTCAAAAATACCTATTTTATCTTGGTGCCTCAAGTTCTGGTTTTTACTAAGTCTTGGAAACTGATAAAGCACCTGTATGCATGTATATATATATACATGCCTGGCACGTTTGTCTTCAAAATATGCATTTTTATAGCATTTGTATGGAAGGAGCTCTTAGTCCCATTTTTTTTTTCTTCCTTTGGTTGTTTTTCTTTTTTTTTTTTTTAACCTTTTGCAGTTTAATTTCCTGTGGATTTTAGTACTAGCTCTAGCTTACATTCCCTTAAACATAGAATTAAATATCTCTCACTCTATTTCCAGACAAAAGCAGGAGTTACAAGCAGGTTTGGAGGGGTTTGCTCTGGCTGGCTGTGTGCTGGAAACCCAAGGGCAGCTGGAGCCAGGTTAAAGTGTGTGCCCTTAGGCAGACAGACCCTCGCTCTGCCCCGCCACAGTTGTATATTTAGCCTCTCTGCCCTTTCCAATAACAGCTGGGAGAAGATGCCTGGAGAGGAATGTGAGCCATCATTTCCCTGAATGCTGTCCTGGGATCCTGCTATCTGTCACAAAGTGCTGCTTGAGCCAGAAATGCTGCCTGGGTAACTCTTGTCTTCTGTAAAATTGTCCCATCCCACCCCTTCTTCCCCCCCACAACCCACAGGAAGTTTTAATATTCATGCTCACAACCTCTTTGGGTCCTGGGGGAAACTCATTTTCTTTGGGTTTGAGCCTAGTTCAGGTTAGTTTGGCTTCTGGTCCTTTTATTAGAGGTGAGCGTGGGCTCTTGTTCCCCATCACCTTCCTGCCCCAGTGCATCCCACATTGTTCTCTCCCGGCTTTCTCCAGGAAGGATCCATTTTGTACCTTCGATCCTCATCACCCTTCTCCACCTGCCCTCCCTGGAGATGGGGCTTGCTCCCAGGGTGGCACTGGTGAAGCTGTTCCCCTGCTTTGGCTTGTTGGTGGGTGTTTATATCCTCATGTCCTTGCTGCCAGCAGCCAGGGAAATGGCAGTTCTACGTGACTGCGATGTTTGTAATTACAGGGAAAAAATGATCTCTGAGGCTTTCTAAATACTTGGGAAGATAATATCTGAGTTTTCTTTCAACTGAATGCACTTGAAGATATGATCTGAGTTGGCTGTCTGGGAATAACAAAGTGGGAGGAAGGGATTGATTGTGGTTGCTGAAATTTTCATCAAAGAGTCAGAAGTCTCACCCAGCCAAAAGCTGAGGCTGCTGGTCACTGCTGCGGGTCAGGCATGGTGGCCGTGCAAGGCATGGCTCAGACACGGGACAGGTCACACGCATGGGCTGCAAGGAGCCACTCGAGCAGGATCAACAAGTGAGGGGACATCACAGAATGTTGGGGATTGGAAGGGACCTCAAAAGATCATCCAGTCCAATCCCCCTGCCAAAGCAGGAACCTAAACGAAATTACACAGGAAGGCGTCCAGGTGGGTTTTGAATGTCTCCAGAGAAGGAGACTCCACACCCTCCCTGGGCAGCCTGTCCCAGGGCTCTGGCACCCTCACTGTCAAGAAGTTTTTTCTCAAAAAAAACATCCAAATGATGTTCCAGCAATCGTGTCAGTCCAAGTGCGCAGTCAAAGGGCGCTTGTGGGTACCACCCTCATCCCCTCCTGCCTCCCCAGGGCTGTGGGAGGCTGGAGAACGTGCTTGTCCCTCCAGAAGAAATCTTATCACTGCACTTTGCAGGTGAAATGTACTCTGCAGGGAAAGAAAAACACACTCGGTGTCCAGCTGGCAGAAGGGCTCTGGTGTCCTCTGTGCTTCTGCTGCTGTTCTGCAGTGCCCCTTGCACACACCTCTGTGGGGGTGCCCCTGGCTGGGGATCCCAGCAGAATTCTGCTTTT
>NW_010300432.1:9505-19558 GCF_000700745.2 Antrostomus carolinensis | reverse complement strand
CTGCTGCAGATCACCCGTCTTGATGAACACCAAACCCGTGTGGTGTCCCGAGTGGTCCAGCTTCCCATAGCCGCTCGCTCAGCACTTTGCTGCCTGTCAGCTGGAGCAGAGGTGTCAGTTGGTGTCTCTGGTCCCAGACTGGGGGAGAACCATGAGGAGGTTTTGTTGGCCAGGGGGAGGCGTGAGGTGCGAATCAGAGGGCTATGGGAAGGCTTCATCCCTTCTTGGTGGCAGAAAACTGCAGTTTTCAAACAAAAGGAAGAGGAAGCTTTCTACTTTATTCCATTAAGCTACTGGAAAGTTAAATACCTTGGTGCTGACTCTAGCAGAATAAAAACCACTGCGAGGTGTCGATTGCTGTGACCACTTCCCGTACGAGCTTCACGAAGCTGCTTGTGGCATGTGTGACTTGAAGCAACAAGTCAGTGACAGTTTGCAGCCGCGTTCCCCATCAGCAGGAGGCTGCTGCTTGTTTCCTTGCCCAGCACACATTTTTAGCATTGCTGGTTTGGGTCTGTTTGGTTTTGTTTGGGTTTTTTTCATTTTGTTTTGTTTTTTTCCCCCTAGATTGTATTTCAGTGTCAGGGTTTCCTGTTACTGACACCAAATGTGCTGGAGACGAGTCGTACAGAAATACAAGAAGGGACAAAGCTGGAAAAATCACGGGTTTTTGTGTGTATGTGCTTTGAGCTGTCACTTCTGTTGGGCATTTAACATGGTGACAATACAGGGTGGGCACAGCTCTGGTAGAGCACGTTGAAATGCCATTTTTAGGGCAAAGAATGGAGTACAGCTTGATTTGGACATCCTGGTCTGATGATGTCTGGGGTGACCAGCTAATGATGGCAAACTC
This sequence comes from Antrostomus carolinensis, assembly GCF_000700745.2. Taxonomy (NCBI): domain Eukaryota; kingdom Metazoa; phylum Chordata; class Aves; order Caprimulgiformes; family Caprimulgidae; genus Antrostomus; species Antrostomus carolinensis. The sequence continues at coordinate 18,705 of NW_010300432.1, read as the reverse complement.
ATTAACTGGCTGTGGGGGCAGAGGGTGAAAAGAACTCCTGGGGCTTCAGGAGCGCTGATGTGGGGCTCTCTCCCTGAAGGCTTTCTCTTCCAGTTCCATCTCTGATGCCAAGCTGCCTGCTCTTTTGGTTTTGACGTACTCATGGCTGTAAGCAGGCAGCTGTGATTGCAGCGTCAAGCCAAAAACTTGTGAATGAACTGGTTTTTTAGGGAGACACCCAGTCTCACTGTAAAGCCACCATCCCTGCAGGTGGTTGGCACTGTGTGGGACAGGATGACATTGCTCTGAGCACAGCTGGGTGAGGAGCTATGGCCAGTGGTGGATCCTCCTTCCTCCACCTTGCCTGTTCCCTCACAGCAGCTGCACGCTGGTCAGTCTGTGTGTGATGAATGCGTTTCTGCAGTTGTCCTCCTGTATGTCCCTTCCCATAACTCATTCCAGGCACAGCAGCGTCTGGAGCCTGGGTCATCTTCTGCAAACGTAGGTGGCTGAAGCCATTGAGGATGGAAATAACCCCCAGAGTCATTGGCAGCACATTCCCATAGCTTATCACGTAGGCTGCTGGAGGGGCCGCTGCCTTTGTTTCAGGGTACATCCGGTGCTGGGCAATGTGGAAACTCTTACTGTTTCCCAAATTTCATGCTCCAAAGCATTGTTTGTGTATATAATGTGTCAAGCTTGCAGACTGGCATGCTCTTAGTCTTGAGGAGATGGTATCTATCAGTTCATAAACTTGGTGATGGGCTGCTCTGCCCGGACGTGCCGCCTCTGAGCTGTTTCTCCCTCCTGGCCCCCTCCCCAGACTCCTTTAGCACCACTCAGACGTGCACGGAGCACCAGCCGCCTCTGCCTGGACCGCGCCGCCGGGCTGGCACCGTCGGTGCCTGCTGTCGTGTTTTGGACCGGGGAGCACATACGGCAGAGTGCCATCTTTGTGTGTCTGGCGGGTGATGCTTGATTTCATCATTCCTCCCGCTCGCTGCCTTGACACGCAGACACGGAGTAGCTGACAGGGCTTGCCCAGAGACCCTCCTGTGGAAACATGCACGAGAGATCTTTGCAGAGACAACAGCTCTGTTCTGGAAAGTTGCACTGGCCTGTTTTGGCCAAGTCTGAGTTTGTTCCCTTAGAGAAGGGCTGCTCATTTAGTGCTTCCTTTAATTGAGGATATTGGTAAATAAGCAATCAGGTAAGTGGGACTCCTCCTGACTATCCTAAATCCCTTCTTATCTGGAGTAGAGACTTGCACGGCAGTTACCTGAGCTCTCTGCATGCCAGGCTCCGCGGCGTTAATATGCTGGCAGTGATTAATTACCACAGCCCAGTGATGTGATTGTGTGCTGGAGCAATTGGATTAGACACAGCTGGACGGAGACTTCACTTTTGCTGCTTCTTGCTGAAGTGACGGTGTAATCAGCGATGGAGGAAGAGTGATTTCTAGGGCAGCCACGCTTCTCCTGCCAGGGCACTTCCCCTGGACCGATGGTCCTGATTCTGTGGTGGGCAGAAGGAATGGTCTCTGGGAAGAAGCGTGGCTGGCAGTAGCTACTTTGTCCTGCTCTCAGTCCTTCCTTTCAGCCCCATCTTCTGTCCGTGCTGTTCGGCATTCTTGAAGAATGAAGGTAGAGTGTGTCCTTAACATGTCAGCGGGCCTTGTAGCTGCACGGAGAAGGAGCATTGTCTTGACAAGTCAGTATCATATCAAGTGCAGCATCATATCAACATAACTTCACCAAGCAGGCCCAGTTCTGTGTCTCTGAGATAGGGGGTTTGGCACTGGAGATCATGCATCAACATTGGCGCGTGCACCGAGAGCTAGGACTGAAGCAGATGTTGATAGTGACTTTGATGTTTCATCCAATGCTCTGGAGGCTCAAAGTTGAGACCAAAAGAGCTCTCGGAGGAGCAGGAGGATAAAGAGAAAGTCAGTTCTTTCAGAAGATCAGACAGAATGAAACATCCTGAAATTCAGGACTAACCTGAACCTTTGTGTTTGTTCTGTGAAGCTGGGCAGTACACATCCTGCTGGAAGGAGCACTGTGCCATGTAGAGGAGCTGGGGTGGTCTGGCCTTCCCTTGTAACTTGAAAGTGCTGCCTAAGTCATTTGGCCCTACGGCCTGATGCTTCCCAGAGATCAGCAGAAGACCACCTGCAGAATGCTATCTACATTTGTGTTTTGAGCTTGTGGGAAACCGAAGCGTTGACATTTTTGCTCCTGGAGAGGTCCAGCTCCATGCCACTCTCTGGTCATGGACAATGATCCCCAACACTGACTTTTTGTGCACACACCTGGGGTGATGTCTCAAACAAGCGGGTCTGGGTTTTGTCTGTGGTAGTACCATGTGAAATGGTGTGGGCTCTTCAACTCGACAGAGGCACCACGCGGGTTCCCAGTGCTTGTTCCAGCCTCGCTCTGTTCTGCAGCTGCACCAAGACCTGCAGCGCTGGTGGCCGATGGACTTGCTGAGCAGGACTACTGGCTTTTAGGCAGAGTATCTTCTATCCCAAAAAGCATTCTGCTTGAAGAGTCATCCACATGAACCTCAGCACTGCCCTTCCTCCTTAGCACAGTGTGAGAGGCTGGCACTGTTTCAGCTTCTGTCAGTTGTTTGGTGAGGTGGAGCTGTGTTAAGAGATTTTTTGGTGGTGCAAGTTTGTTCTTAGCTCTTCTGGGTTTTGTTCCCTTTTGTTATCAGCTACTGAATTCCTCCTGTACCTCCTGTGTGCTCCACTTTCATATGCAGAGACTGTTCTTCTGCAGAGCCCTTAAAATGAAATTCTGAATTTGTGCGACCTGCGAGTGTCACATGAGATCTTCATGGCCGGTGCGTGAGTTGCTTGGCTGAGGGGACGTATCAGATGGACAGTGTTGCCTGCTCTGATAATTGTTTCTGAAATGTGCGATGACTTCATCTTCCTCTCCTGCTCACCACAGATATCAAGAACCAGCTCCTTTCTGCCCAAATACTCTTCTCCATCCAAGAAAAAACGCCCCAGGCCGGTTCATATCATTTGGCTGAGCAACACAGAGCTGCACCATGCTTGTACCCGAGTTCCACTGCAGCCGTGACAGGCATGGGCAGGGGCTGGCCTGAAGATGTGCTACTGAACCTCTCCAGGTGTCTGTACAGCTCCGTGTGGTTGTACACTGGGTGTCTGTCTGCTTGTCTGGGGCGTTTCTCCTCTGCTTGGGTGTGGAGGCTCAGCACAGCTGTGAGACACAGCCATGTTTCCATGCTGATAGCATCTCCACCATGGGGCTGCTGGGTTCTGCTGCTGCCACGTTCCTCCCTTGGCTCCTGGTGAGTCTGATCCTGCCTGTACTTGCTGTGCAGGTTGGTTTCTAGTCCCTTGTGCAGCAGGACTTTCCAACAAGCAGATTTCAGGAGAAGTAGCTCGTGGACAAGGCCTCATCACTGCAGTCTTTGCCTAGGGAAATGGTTGAGTCACCATCCCTGGAGGTATTTACAAGACAGTAGATGTGGTGCTTAGGGACATGGTTTAGTGGGCATGGTGGTGTTGGTTTGACAGTTGGACTTGATGATCTTAGAGGTCTTTTCCAACCTTAATGATTCTATGATTCCCCAGGCTCTGTGGAGGCTGCAGGTGGTTCTTTCTGCTTATTTGAGGCACTGTGCAGGGATGAGAGTCCCCCAGTTTCCCACTGTGATGATCAGTGGCCTCCTCAGGACTTCTTGCAGAAGGCTCCTCCATCTCTAGCTCATTCACACAGCCTGTTAGATGTTATCCACCAGACACCTGCTGTGGTAGTGGTCTACTTGCTGAGGTGACTACCCAAAGTCAATTGGTGTGTGTCAGATCTGACCACGCAGGGAGCTGGTAGGAGAGATGTGCTCTGTGGAAAGCGTGACTTGTCCTTACCCGCCCAGCTACTTCATCTGTCATGATGATAACCTCTGGAGAAGCAGCTCAGGCATCTCACTCCAGGTGAAGACCAGCATGTGCTCCATTGCCTTTGGGAAGTGCCCAGACTTGACTTCCCTGTTGTTTCTTCTGGTGTATTCCTGTCCCGGTCGGTTCAGGCAGTCGGAAGGACAAAAGCAGCAGGGGCATGGGCTTTCTTCTGGTGCTGGCATCTCACCAACCATCCTCCCATCTGTCTTGTGGTTTCCAGCAATGTTATTCTGCCTTCGCTGTTTCCTTTTGCTTGAGGCAGGTTTTCTGCGACGGACAGCGGTCAGATCAGAGATCTGCCTCCTGGTTGCTGTAGCCAGAGGTTACTGCATTCGGCTCGTGATCTCTACTCCCCGCAGCCCTTTTTGCCAGCTGCGACTGTGCTTGTTGGGTCTGTGCCCTTGGGGTGGGAGGTGTCAGCCCCTCTGCCTCAGTCACTTGTGTATCAAGGGATGAGGATGTGCTAGTCCTTACACCCTGCCTCTAAGCTTCTCCAGAGTGCAGGTTTTAGAGTGAGCAACCAAATCTTCTCTCTCCTATGATTCCTAGAGCCCGCTGTGGTGACCTTGGGCTGGGCTGCCTGCATGGACAAGCCCTCTGCCTGCTTCTGCAAGCCTGTGGTGGGCACTGTGCACTTGCCTGGCCGCAGCAGTATAGCTGCTGTGGTGCTGCCCCAGGAGCTCTGCAAGGGCAAGACACGGTGGGATTTCCCTTCCCGCACAGTCTGGCTCCAGGGTCTCTTGGGACGTCCTGATGTGCATCACACAATGTGGCTGGAACAGGCTGAAATAAATAGGAGCTGTAGCTCAGAGGACTGGGAGCCCGTGGTTAGCAGTTGGGCTGGGTGTGCTCTGGGAATGTGAAGCCACTTCTCTCTCTCTTAGCCTGGGAAAAAGGAGTTGCTTCAAGATGTGCAAGTGCTTGGCCTGAGGAAGCCCAGTGCCATGTGCTCCTGGGGGCTGAGCAGCACCCGCATGGTCCATGAGTCTGTCCTGTCCTGCACAACCCCCTGCCCAGCTCGTTACCACAGATTATTTAGAGGGCTGTGCTGGCTGCAAACTGCGATGCTGGAGTGGGCAGTGTGGCTTCTCCTGGGGCCTCTTTCATGAACCCACTCGCTCTCCTGCAAACAGGCTGTGAAGAGGAACGTGTTAGGAGTTTATAGATCCTTGACTCCTGCGTGCTGTGGCTGAATGTGGTCTGGAGGGAGAAACAGCTGGGGAAGCGAAGGAAATAATGCACCAAAGGAACAGAGGAGGAAAATGTGTCCAGTTCTGGAGCCCCCAACACAAGAAAGACATGGACCGGTTAGAACGAGTCCAGAGGAGGCCACAAGGATGATGCGAGGGCTGGAGCAGCTCTGCTGTGAGGACAGGCTGAGAGAGTTGGGGCTGTTCAGCCTGGAGAAGAGAAGGCTCCAGGGAGATCTTCTAGCGGCCTCCCAGGACCTGAAGGGGCTCCAGGAAGGCTGGGGAGGGACTTTTTACAAAGGCAGGGAGTGACAGAACAAGGGGTGATGGCTTTAAACTGGAAGAGGGGAGGTTTAGATTAGACAGTAGGAAGAAATTCTTCACTGTGAGGGTGGTGAGACACTGGCCCAGGTTGCCCAGAGAAGCTTGGGCTGCTCCTCCCTGGAAGTGTTCAAGGCCGGGTTGGATGAGGCTTTGAGCAACCTGGTCTAGTGGAAGGTGTCCCTGCTGATGGCAGGGGGCTTGGAACTGGATGAGCTTTAAGGTCCCTTCCAACCCAGACCATTCTATGATTCTTTGAAAAGGGGAGTTCTGATCCAGGGGACCACAGAGGGGGTGGGGATGGGGAAGAAGCAAGTGAAAGAAGAAAACAAAAAAGCGAGAGAGAGCTGGAGATGTTTCTTGGCGGAGTGTGGGGCTGGGCGAGCTGTGCAAGCAGCAGGGAGCTGGACGGCGGGCAGCAATGTGCACATAGCTTGTTCCAGTCTGTTTTTTGGGGTGTGTATTGTTGGACACCAAATCAAGTCTAAACACACTAATACCAAAAGCTGGAACTGAGAGAGGACCTGGCTTGAAAGCCAAGCTCATGGTTGAGGAGCAGAAGTGTCTGTCACGCATCGAGCTGTCAAGATGGCAGCTTTGGAGAGCTGAGGTTTCCTGGGGCCTTCATTCTGGGTAGCTGGTATTTAAATCCACTGATGCACCAGCCTGACTTCAGCTTGCCTTGAAAGGTCACCTATTAGTGCAGTGCTCTGTCTCAGCTTTGGTTGTATCTGCCTGGGTGCCACCTCCCTTGTGGCTATCTTGGGATGCTGTGGCTCCAGAGCAGCAGAAACATGGCTGTGTGCATGGAAAAGCAGGAGGATCTTGTTTCTCTCGAGATGCTGTATGTCAGAAAAGGAGCTGAGAAGCTCTTGCTCTCTTTACTGGTAGTGTAAACTGGTAATTAAATGACAAAACAGAAACGAAGAGGGCAGGGGGGCAGGTAGCCCTCCGTCCTTTATGAGGGGGTCTGTGTGTGTCAGCTGGCTGGCTTGGGTATTGTCATTAACGTGCTGATTGGAGTTCCTTTGTTTAACCAGGTTCCCAGGACTCCTAGGATGAGGCTGCTGTGAAGGACTGGCAGATCCTCTGCCTACTCTGCGGTGCCTGCAGATTCCCTGTGGTCCCCTTTCCAGCTGGAGCACCGTCGCTGAGGCCACCGGGAAGAATGATTGTTGGATGCCTACTGCAACCCCCTTTCCTGGGGAGGACTTGGCTCCCCGTGCTGTTGCTGGCAGCTTCTGCTCACTGCCACTGGCCCAGTGAGCCAGCAGAAGTGGTTCGGGACTGGGAAAACCAGCTAGAGGCCTCCATGCACTCTGTGCTCTCGGACCTCCGGGAGACTGTGCCAGCCGTGGTGGGCATACCAGACAGCTCTGCTGTGGTGGGACGCTTCTTCAGAGTCTCCATCCCCACGGATTTAATTGCTTCCAATGGAGAAATTGTCCAGGTGAGAAATGCAATTCCCTGAGGCTTGTTTTCAGTCATGTTCTTGCAGGAGTCGAGCTAGTCACCCCGCTAGTAGGCTGGGTTACGAGGGTAGAACTATGGGAGAATTAAATAAAAAGTCCTCACCTCGTTGTCATTGCAAAGTTCCTTCCTTCTGTAATGAAGAGAGGAGACTGATCAGGTTTGTTGACTGTATCAACAGGATGACTGATGTATCATCAGGATGACTGATCAGGTTTGTTGACTGTATTTAAACAGTGAGATACTCTGCCCCTGGAATGATGGGCACATCCATAAGGAGAAGTTGCCTGGGGATCTGTGGAGCCACAGATTCCCTGGGACTGCTGCTCTGACGCCCGGGGAGTTTGCTTCGCTGTGGTAACAAAACATTGCTAGACAAATAGACCTTGTTCTGCCAGCGGGGCTCCGGGCTGCCTTTGACACAGTCTCTCCTGACCTCGTCCCAAAGTCCTCTTGGGAAAGATGGGAGCCTTTCTCTTTATCCATCTTACCCTCGTGCTGCTGGCACTGCAGACACCTGAAAGCTGAGTTTTTGAATCGGTCCTGAGGGCAAGAAAATGTCAGAATAGCCTGGAGGAGGGTAGGCACACTGCCGAACACACACTTGCTCATCTTTAGCCCTTTCCTGGGAGGGTGCTGAGAAGTTGTCTTCTTAGCATCTGCTTACTTGGATCATGGAGAGTTTGGAAGATTCTGGTTTTTAAAAGGAAACAGAATTACCTTCCAATCTTGGAATTTTTTTTTCAGAGAACAAAATTGAAAAATAACTTTAAAAATCAATTTTTAGAAAACCTTATAAAAAGACAACCTTCTGGTGTGTCTCAGAAGATCAGAGAGAGATGGAGAACAAGTCAGGAGAAAGTCTGACGCCTCAGCTTCTCCTTGAAGCCAGGTTTGCTGTAGCTCTGTGTACTGTCACACAATTATCTCGATCCAGATACGTGATCTTGCTGGCTCCAGCGAGGGTGCCAGGACCGTGACGTGCCAGTGGTAGGCAGAACATCTGAAGAATGCATCTGTTACCGACAGCCCATCAGATGGGGAGGAGGAAGGTGGTGGGTGAGCCCCTGGCTAGGGCAGTCGGAGAAGGGGAAGGGCTGGTTTCGGAGCAGAGGCTGTGACATTTAGTTGCCCCTGTGGCCGAGGAGACTGGCTCTGGTGGGAGGCAGCGATGCCTGCCCTGCTTCAACCACAGCCTGTTTTCTGAGTGTGGGGCACCTGTACAGCACTGGGTTGCGACGGTCTGGGCAGCTGTGGTGAGCCCAGGGTCTTGTGTTATGGAAATGATAACTTTGGTTTGGGACTTTGCTGCAAAGTGGCTTGTTCTGGTGTTGTCTAATGGCTACTTTGATGGCAAGAACAATTTTTACGTGTTTGTATAACACCACAGCTTCCTCCGTCTCCTTTTCCTGGCACAAAAGTAATCTCTGACAGCTCCAGTAGAGGAAAAATCCTCTGCAGGAAAATCCTCTGATAGATTATTTCAACCCTATCTGATAGCTTCAAACAATACCTCAGCCACTTTGGTGTTGAGGCATGTTTGCTAGCAGCAACAAGAAGAACCACAAATGGACTGTGCTGGAGCAGGACCCAACAGTTGCTGGTTGTGTGTAGCTCAGCAAACACTGGAAGCGATTTTCATGCTTGTCCGTGGGCTTGCACGGATGCATGTTGCATCTGTTCACCTTGAAATTGATTTTAGAAATGTGGCAGGCTCTGGGGCTCTGTTAGACAGCATATCTGGAAGGTCTCTCTCTGGCAGAGAGGGCGTGTTGGCCGCTGAGCACAGCCGACCTTTGCTACGGGTATTTGATTCCTGGCTAGCGAGAACTGCGTAGGCAATTTTGGGTGCTGGGGTGCATTTTTGTTTTGCTGGGAAGTTTCAGGGCAAGTTGCTCTGTTCTTTTTCTCAGGCTGCGTTGCATTTCTCAGCCAGAGCAGTAAAAGTGTAAAACTTCTGGATCTTGCTAGCTGGTATACTTAAACACTAATAAGAAAGAATAAGGGCTGTGCCCTTTGAGATGAAGCAGTAGGTTGGAATTTACAGTGAGAAGTGGTTGCCTGTACTCAATCCCCTTACATTTAAAAAAAAAAAAATTGGCTATAATTTATTAAAAAAGAAAAAAGCTGACATTTGATGTCCCCAGACTCCCAGGAGCTTCCCATCTGGACCCTGAAAAAGGTGTGATTGCTTCATTCCTAGATAATTCCCACTGATTACTTCTAGGCTCGGTTTGTATTGTGGTGGGGATCTCCTTGAAGCTGCTTCTCAGATCCTCTCCCTGCTTGTTAGCAGATTCCTG
>NW_010300432.1:0-9476 GCF_000700745.2 Antrostomus carolinensis | reverse complement strand
GCCTGCTGCCTGTAGACAAAATACTTTTCTCTACAAACTTGGTTGTGGGATGGAAACAACGCCAGGCATCTGCAGCGTGGCAGAGGAGTGCCTCGCAGGCATGCACTCCTGCACAGATATGTGGGCTCTGCGCGGAATCAGGTACGTGCTCCTGGGAGCAGTCACCAGTGTTTCCCTGCCACCCCCAAGCTGCTCGAGAACAGGTGAGGTTTTATGGTTAAGTACACAAGTAAGTTTATTTTAACACAAAACATAAAGGTGGACATGCAGGAAAGTAGTAAAAAACCTACTTTGTGTCTTAATTTTAGTCTCTTTTCTGTGTTGCTCAAGCCAGCTGCCAGCAAGGCTTTGTGGCCGTTGTAACTCATGGCTGACAATTAGAAACCCCCTTTGCCAGTGCCTCATCTTGCTGAGCGGGTGCCCTGGTCAGGCAGGAACCTGTCCTCTGAAGGGTGGCTGCAGCTTGCAGGTGTTGGAGCTGTTCAGTGTGGTGGCAGTTCAGTCCAGATGCTGTCCTGTAGCTTCCTCATCACAGCAAGGCTTCTCATTGCAAGATTGCTCTCCTGCTGTCTGAAGGTGTCTTGGAAATAAAAACACCTTGTGTGTTCCCAAAAGGGTTAAGAGCTTACAGCCCTTCCTGCTGCATTTGACACCAAAACCTTGGCATTTGTACAAGAGTTGGGTTAAAACATCCACTCTCCCCTGGAGCGTACAACCCCCTTTCCGTGCAGACAGGTAGTGCGAGGGTGTGCAGGTTCCCCCTGGCTCCTGGCAGATGCTGGCTGGGAACAGGATAACCGGGGGGGTGTTGGTGCTGGTACCCCCACCACAATCAATTGTTGTTGGCTGATGATCCCCTTACCTCATTTCCACTGAAGACTGCATGGAGTCTGACCCATGGCCTCTCAGCTGTGTCCTGTTGTTGAAGAACAGATCACATTTGGACCAAAGACCAGGTGGATTTCCCCTTCCTGCCACTTCCATGTGCAGCTGCTCCAGAGTCTGGCTGCTCTGATTAAAAATGCAGCTTCTAGCCTAAATTTAGAGATGGCAAGAAATATTTATATGTGCTGCCCTTTAGCTTAAATCAGTTTTACCTTCATCATATTTACTTCCTTTATGTATTTATAAGTGACAGGCATATTCCCCTGTCTTGATTTTATTAGGTTAAAAAAGCCAGCCTCTTTAGTCTTTTTCATAAAATAAGCTTTCTTTTCTGCTCATCTTTGCAGCTGTCTTCTGCACCTCTTCCAACTTGAGTTTAGTTTTCTTATGCTTGTATGACCACAGCTACACAAAATACTGTAGACTAAATTGTACCAGAGCCTCATATAAAGGCCTCAAACCAGCCTTTTCTCTTCTATAAATAACCTAGTTTGATATATCCAACACTTTTGTGCTTTTCCACCTCTGCCTTGCTTTGGCTCAGATGTCTTGCTATCAGGTGAAATATCCAGGTTTGTAGTTGTTTTGCTTCCACTTGGTGAGATCTCAGAAGAGGACATTAGTTGAGGTGCACGATCATTGATTTTTGCAGTGCTGATCTTGGTCTCCATGAGATCTGCTGGTCCCATTTCTAAGGTTGCCTCATTTTTCTTGTATGAAAACCTGAACCTGCCATTGCTGTGCAGGTGACAACACAAGTAATCAAGGTGAGGACAGTGGCACTAACACCTCTGTCCTGCATGCAGGACCTTGGCGTGGCTTGGTGCAGAAAGCATCTGGCATCTCCAAGTCGGTGAGAAGGGCTCTCTGACTAGAGGCTATGATGGGGTTGTTTAGTCTGGAGAAGTGGAGGCTGAGGGGATACCTAATTGCTGTCTACAGCTACCTGTAAGGAGGATGTAGGGAGGCAGGTGTGTGTCTTTTCTCCCAGGTAACCAGTGACAGAACAAGAGCCAATGGCCTTAAGTTAAACCAGGGGAGGCACAGGTTGCATGTCAGGAAATACTCTTCACTGAAAGGGTTAATGGGCACTGGAATGGGCTGCCTGGGGAGGTGGTTGAGTCCCCATCCCTGGAGGTGTTTAAAAGATGGGTAGATGGGGTGCTCAGGTAGATATGGGGTGCTCAGAGATATGGTTTATAGTGGACAGGTATGGTTGGACTTGATGATCTTTTCCAACCAGGAGATTCTATGATTCTGTGGTGTTTCTCTAGGCTGGGTGCAGTGAACAGGAGACATCTGGGCTGCAGACACCTCTCCAGAAACACCAGGCACTGCACTGGGATTAAATAGTCATAAAGTGGCATTGCTGTGGCAATACCTGTTCCTTTCCCTGGGGATGCAGGGATAAATCCAGGTCCCTCTAAATAATAGGAGTATACCTGTAAGGTGTTTGAGCCCTTGCACAGTCAGATATCCTAAATGCATATGCCCACACTATATAATTTAATTTTAATGCAATTTTAGTGGTTTTTGTGTGAAGGTGAGTCTATAAAGTATGTTGGAAGGAGAGAAACTCTTGGTGTGTGCTGCTTCCCAAGGCACATCCTCGCAAGAGCAGGTGATTTGCTTGTCTTCCTTGGAGATACATAAAGCTGCCAACCTGCCTTCATCCTGGGAGTGTTGGGTGTGGTATGGATCCCACGGAGCAGATTTGCTCCTCAGTTTCATTAGCCAATGCTAAGGAGAAGCTCTGAGGTGAGCACAGCAAAGTCTTAGTGTCCTTGGCTGTGTCTTGGCTCCTATCATTTTTGGTTTTGAAGTGCGTGGTCTCACCAGGGCTTTGTTGGGAAGGCAGATGAAACACACAGCGAGGGCCCCAAGAAGCTGGCGCTGTGTGCAAACAGCTGGTGGCAAAGTGATGAGAACAACTGAATTATTTCACGTCACTGATGGACACGGCGCAGCTCTGCAGTGGGTTTGTGGGGTTATCTGGGAGCACTGGGTGTTAATCTGGGCAAAAACAAGTCTTGCTTTCCAGGCAGGCACCTGATTTTCCAATGGTTGTTCTATTTGCTGTCTGTTGAAGTGGCTTTTATTGAACAGCTTTACTCTCATCAGACTTCAGGGATCTTGTTTTATAAACAGGATCTGCAGAGAATGAGTTGCAAAAGAGTCCTGACAGCGAGTACCTGCTGCCGGGGCTGTGCTGCCCGCCTCAGCCCTGCCCTGACCCTGAAGCAACCAGCCTGCAGTGCCAGGACACACTCAGTTTCAGGGAAGAAAAACACAAAATACTGCTTTTTAATTTTTTTTTTTGCCCCTCTTGCAATGATCCTTATTTCGAAATGGATTTTAACTGAATGTGAATTTTTATTAAAGTGGCCTTTCTCAAAGGAGGAAGACAAGCAAAGAGCACTCCTGAGGGGCTGTGTCATCATGTTGGGTATCAAAAGGTTCTCTGTGTCGAAGCACTTGAGCTTTGCCTCGTCCCTGGGGTCCCAGTTTTCTTGGACTTTGACTGACCAGAAGGTGTAGCAACAGCAGCTATTTCCAGGGGATAAATGGCTGTGCCTGGAACAGGTCCAGGCAAAGGGCTTCTTGGGCAGGGCTTTGCTTAGCTGCCATGCCACAATCTTAGCGATAAGATGAGCTGATAAGATTTCAGCTGGGGGGCCGAGGGGGCCGCTTATCTTTTTCCTGCAGCAAGACCAAGTCGGGGAATTTGGTGTTTTCAGTGCACGCTTAGTAACAAGCTCTGAATTTGGAGGAGTGGAAAATGTGACTCAATCTAATTATAAACCAACTTTTCAGACGGGCTGGGAAGTTCCTTGTTTTGTCCTGCTCTTATGGGTTCTTGCCCTGAGCATCCGGGGAGACTGAGGAATGCGACGGTGAGAATCTTGCGAAGGAGTCGACCTGAGACTGGGGGATCCAGCTTGTCTTCCCTTGCTCCGCTCTTGAATGCCAGCTTTCCAGCAATCTGCTGATGGCAGGAATAAATTGCCAGGGTTGGTTAACTGTGTGGCGGCAGCACTAAACCCCCAGCACTTGGCATCCCTGCTGTGTGGTATTTTTGCTTCCCTTTGGCCTTTTGCTTATAAAAAGTTGCGCTGAAAGAGCCTGACTGAACTTTTTTTTTTTTTTTTTTTTTTTAAGCTGTTTAAGGCTTTTCCTGCCCCACTCTCACCCCCCAAACAAGGGAGAAAGCGGGGTGTGGGCAGCCCATGCTGACCCCAGCCCTGGCGCAGGCGGGCTGTGCCTTCCCACTCCAACAATAAGGCTAAACAAATCCTTCCAAGCCGCTTGCATGGACTGATGAAAGGAGGATTTCTTGGGACACTCAATGTTTTGTAGTGACCTCCCAGTGAAACAGCTGTTGTGTTCCATTGCCCAGGCAGAGTGGGACGCTGAATAGTGCCCTTATAGCAAACACAGAGGCGCATCTGGAAAAGAAGCCGTCATGGCAGGAGTATGCGAGGATGGCATGAGCTGGGCGTAGCCACTCGGAGCCTGTGCCGTTGAGGAGCCATTTTACTGATCCTAAAGAAGTTGTAGGGACAAAGCCTGGCTCTCTGGACAGGCTGTGGCCAGGCAATGCCACCCTACACTTGCATCTGCCAAGGAGGGGGGTTGCTTTCTGTGCATGGGGCTTCACTTGCCCGTTTAATGGCTGGAAAATGTAGGTAGCAGCAGACATGTAAACATCTCGTTTGGGTTTTCATGAGTGTGTAAAAGTAGAGCAGCTACTTCGTGTAGCTTTGCCACCTAGTTCTTCAGGGACTGAAGTTAGAAGTTGAGGACCAGGACCTGTGATGCAGCCTGCGCAGCCTTGTTCACCCTTAGCTCAGCTTTCTGAGCTGAAAGGTTTGGTTTTTCTAAGGCGACAGCTTCAGTGCACAGAGACCCGCAGGAAGAGCTCTGCAGGGCTTTCGCTGGGCCCAGCTGAAATGCAGGGTTAGTTTAACCGTCCTGACCTACCCTGTGCACAAAGGAAGCACCAATTACCGGCTGTTCCCATATAGATTTCAGTCTCTGCACAGGGGTGCTGAGCTCCTGCTGGTAATGAAGACTATGGTCACCGAGACTGACGTACTTCTGAGAGCCAGTGAAGTCTCTGGGCTGTTTTTAGACATTCAGGGGCAGATGGATCTGTGTGAAATGTCCTGGAGCAGCTTGGTTTCGTCCACGAGCTCCTGTGCCTTTTGTCCAAGGCGTGCAGCAGCTCAGAAGAGTGCTGTCTGCTGAGGAGACCCAAAAGCCCTGGCAGGTATCGCAGTCGGTCTGCGGGGAAGCACGTATTGCTGCGATTCCTCCCTGTTTGCTGCATCAAGTAAATGTAACTTTCCTTCCTTCAGATTGAGCTTTTCCCACTGTGTTGTGGCACCGTAGCCGTGCCCAGTGAGCAGAGGGCTCTGAGAGGTGCCCGTGCTCCTTTCACAGCTGTTTTCTGGGCCTTGTGTTTCTAGGCAAGACCTGTCTGATGTCCTGTCTGCCCCTGTTGTGTTTGAGGAAAGGAGAGGGGATGTAAGATTGGAGGCTCCTTCTGGTATCATCTCCTGGTTGCTCACAGACAAGGCTCCCTGTCCAGGCTGGTCCCTGGGGCCAGAGTCTCACGGCTGTTGAGGCCTGAAGGTTGTCCAGCTCCTGCCTTGAGCCATCACGTTCCCCAACCCAATGCAGCAGCCCGTGCCACTGCAGTGCTGGGACAGCTTAGCCACATGCACACCCCACACCTGCAGTCACCGGCTCCATCTTCATGTCAGTGAAGAAAAGGAATGTAGAAAAGGAATGAAGAAAAGAAAAGGATGGACCCATGGGCAGAGCCTACCTCACAAAACGAGGACTCAATCCTCTGGCTCAGAGCCTGCAAGCCCCGTGTTCTCATCGCTTCTCTTGGCTCCAGGTCAGCTGTACCAGCACCAGGAATCACAGCAGTGCCCACAGTCCCAGCAGCACTGGGGTGGATCTGAAACTGATGTCTCTACCTCCACTTGTTCGGCCCATGCAGGACAAGGCAGCCTGAAATCTGCCTGCCTGCGGATCTGATTTGGGGCTGAGACCAACTGCCTGTTGCTTCTGCTGAAAAAAACCTGCCCGGTGCTGCGTTAGCAGGGGGTTAAGATGAAGCCTGGGCTTAGGCAAACAGCTTAAGTTTGACTCTTTCTCTGCAGTTATATTTGCATTTGAATTGCATTAGAATTTCCATTTTCATTCCCCTGCCCGCTGGTTAATTGCTTGCAGAAGCCTGAGAGCTGCAGACTCGGTTTAACACCGGTTAGGTCAGTCAGGTTGAGCACAGTTCAGCTTGCCTTCTGTTCGGGTGTAGAGAGGGCTCGGCCGGGGTATTTTTCATTATTGGCCATCTGTGTTAGGGTAACGCTGAAGGAGCAACCCCAAAGGAGAGTCTGTTGTACAGTACCCTGTCCTCAGTCATTATTCTCCAGATGAAATCCCTGGCATGGGATCTGTCCCAGCAACAGCTGGACACAGGGAGCAGAATGGGACGGTGGGAGATCTGTAGGAGTATCTGTGCTCAGCCCTGCCTAAAAGCAGTCAGGGGTTTTTTAGGACTGATTTAAAAGGGTGCAGGAAGGAGCAGAGTCCCTGGCTGCTGCTGCTGCCCGTGGGAAGGTCTGGCAGCCTAACTGGGGAGATCCCATGGGATACCTCTGTGGCCGGGAGGATTTCATACTGGTGTGCCAAAGGGAGACCTGTGACAGGATCCTTCACTACCTGTCTCCCTGGAAAGGACTCGCTGCCTTGTTTTGGAGGATTCATTGGGAGGAGGAGGACTAAACACTTGGAGGATTAGAGGGCACTCTTGTAGGCAAGAATGCGGTTTTTGCCTGAATTCCCTCGGAGGCAGCAGTTTTGCTTGCTGCTCGTTTGCTTATCTTTGTCTTGTTGGCTACAGGGCTTTAAGATCTAAGTTTAAAAAAACAAAATCAAACCCGGCTATCTTCTTTCATGAGCTGACTGCTCTTGCTGGCCTAAAAATAACAGGCCCTGTATATCTGAAAGGACTTTGTGCACAAGGTCTTCAAAACCAGCCAGACCACTGTATGTATTTAAAATTGTGAACATGGCTAATTTTTTAATGATCTTGAGTACACTGCCAGCCTTGTGTAATCTTTAGCCGATAAGCGTTCATTTACAATTATCTCAAATAATGGGAAAACAAAGGCAGCCTTTTTTTTCTTGAGCAACGGAAGAGTTATTTTGAAACCAGACCCCTTGAGGGAAATGGCAGGGCTTAAGGCTGAGATTTAGTGTGTACAGAGAAAACTGGGAAACTTTTTACATGAAAACCTGAGATCCCAAATCATTAACTATGCGTGGCCTTAACAAATACCCTTTAAAGCAATATTTCAAGGAAGCATTGCAAGAACAGAGTCCAGGGCTCCCCGTTCCCAGTTTCATGCCACCATGAACACAGCAGCAACCGCGACCAGACCCGCACCGAGGGCTGTGCTGGTTAGTGTTCCTTTAGGAGCAAATATTTTTATTCAGCCTCATAACTGCTTTGATTAGCTCTAATCTTGCAGGGCTCTTCTTATGTCACGTGAATGTGGATGAGTTCTGCTGCTGTGTTTAAAGCAGAGCTGTGGTATTGAAGACTTCTTGCCTTCCTGAAGATTTCCCAGGGGAAACACAAGCATCTTCATGGGTTTCATAGGAGTAATACACAGATATTTGATTTTCTGAATCACCTCTTGGAGAACCCTTAGAAACAGTCCACATCTCCTCACAGGCTGGACTACTGCTGAACTAGCTCAGCTCTTTTTAAATCCAGTTTCAGTGGGTTTATAAATGTTTTGCAGCCATCGCATCCCTGCTAGAACAAGTTGTCCCAGTAGGTGATGACCTGGCCTGTTTTTGGTTTTCAGGAAAGCCTAGTTTTCCATGTGGATCTGTCTAGCTGCGGTTTCATTTTCTAGTGTTGACCTTTACGAACGTGAGCTTGCATGTAAACTGTAAATTTAAAAAGGTTTTCCAAGCAGAAATGTTCAGACGGGCCTGTGCCTCCCTCACTGTCCTTGCACACGGGTTGGCCACCTTTCCTCAGCGTTTGGCTATCAGACACAGAAGCACATGATTGAGGAGAGAATCATCTTGTGACATGAGATTGTGGTACATCTCCTCGAGTCATGCACAGTGGCCGGGGAGGAGGGAGCAGCAGCAAACCCCGGCTCACAGGGAAGCTCTGTGTGGAGTTTGTGATCCTGTAATTAAGGGCTTTTGCAGTTTGCACAGAAGGGGGAGATTTGTTCCAAGTGTAGCCTGGAATTACACATTCAGCCTGCATTTAACCACTCGCTATTAAAGTTTTTATTCTTCTTGATTGTGTAAGCTTAAATAACGCTGCGGCTTTGTCCTGGCTCCTTATGTTTCTGTTCCTAATGTGTGCCCAGCCCTGCCCTGCCTCCTCCCCAGCGGGCAGGTTAGTGGCTAATTTTGGCACAAGGGGATAAAGAGTGGCACCATCCAGCTCCTGCTAACGTAAATCCTGGATTGCACTGGGCAGTGTCCTGGCATCTCAGGTTGGTTTTTTGTTTTGGTTTGGTTTTTTTTATAATTATACTTTTTTAAAGAAGGAACACAAGAGTAGGTCAGCCCTGATCCTGGCTGGGCAGGATCAGCCTCTGCCTTTGTCCTCTCTTGGCAGAAGGGATGCCAAGGAAGGACAATTTGGTCCTTTGTTCCTGCGTGCCCGTCTCAGGTGAAGGGCTGCCTTTCCTTCAGGCTAGCTGGGGTGAAAGCAGCTCCTGTTCTTGCTGCTGTGGGGGAGCGGGTGCCTGCAGCAGCAGTGCTGCCAAAATCCACTGTTTGCTGCCAGACACATGGGTAAAGAGCAAAGCTGAGTGGAAGGTTCGGGTGGGATACATCAGGGTGTCTGGTGTGAGCAGGATCTCAATTTCCTGCTCTCGGACCTTGCTGCTGAGGAGTTAACTCAAAGCTGTGCTAACAGCTTTAAACTCTGCTCTATAAACTGTGCCCAGCGTGTGTCTCATGATGTGCTCTCCAGCTTGTCCAGGCTGGCCAGAGAGCAGGCTGATCCCTTGCAGAGGAGAGGAATTAGGGTGTTGCCCCTTCAGTCGTGGCTGAAACCCTCTGTGGCTCTTGCACAAAAGCTTTCTTGTGCTGCTCTCGCCAAAAGACTTCCAGGTCCTACATTACCCCTGCAGAGCTCTGCATCCAGAGCCTTCAGTGTGCTGAAACCCTGCCTTTCCGTGGGCTGCCTGACCCTACCTGCAGCCATCGGGTGGGAGAGGCATCCAGGACTTGTGCTCTGCGCAAGCACCAGGCATCACTCTTCCTCTGTCCATCCCAGCAGGACCTGTGGCCGGGCCAGTGAGCCCAGCCCCATCTCCACACACATTGCTGGACACAGGAGCACTCCTGCCAGGCAGATTTCCTTGCAAAGCTCCTCGCCCAGCCTTGCATTTGGATAAATTATTATAGAATCATCGAGTGTTGTGAGTTGGAAGGGACCCATGAGGATCCCGCACAGGAAAATCCCAAGATTCAGCCCATGTCCCTGAGGATGTTGTCCAAGTGCTTTTTGAATCTTGTCAGGCTTGGTGCCA
>NW_010300431.1:22321-32230 GCF_000700745.2 Antrostomus carolinensis | reverse complement strand
TGTGTCCAGTTCTGGAGCCCCCAACATGGACATGGACAAGTTCGATTGAGTCCAGAGAAGGGCCGTGATGATCCGAGGGCTGGAGCACCTCTCCTATGAGGACAGGCTGAGAGAGTTGGGGCTGTTCAGCCTGGAAAAGAGAAGGCTCTGGGGAGATCTTATAATGGCCTTCCAGTACCTGAAGGGGCTACAAGAAAGATGGGGAGGGACTTTTTACAAAGGCAGGTAGTGATAGAACAAGGGGTAATGGTTTCAAACTGGAAGAGGGCAGGTTTAGATTAGATATTAGGAAGAAATTCTTTACTGTGAGGGTGGTGAGATGCTGGAACAGGTTGCCCAAGGAAGTTGTGGATGCCCCCTCCCTGGAGGGGTTTAAGGCCAGACTGGATGAGGCTTTGAGCAACCTGATCTAGTGGAAAGTGTCCCTGCTGATGGCAGGGGGGTTGGAACTAGATGATCTTTAAGGTCCCTTCCAAACCAAGCCATGCTATGATTCTAAGCTAACTGATGTATGCCTTGGGTTCCTTGACTCTTGATGTTGAGTCACACTTGAGTAGTAACTAGTGACCTCCAGGAGGGTAAAGAAAAACCAAAGTATCCAAGCTGGTGATTTTTTTTTTTTTTTTTTTTTTAGCTTGTGAGCTGTGTTTGGGCTGGATGCAACTGCTAAAGCCTTGCTTTAGAGTCTGAGGTCCATGAGGGAGTTATGGCTGGGTGGGCCACCCCTTAAGTAGCAAGTGCTTGAGTTATCCCTCAACTAGGTACTGTCTATTGTACCATGAGGATATGGTCCCTGCCAGAGTACCAGTATTATAATTCACAGGCTGAACTTCTAAGGTGTTTTTGGCAAAAGTCACTGGGAGCCTATACATTTCTTCATGTGAAATAGATATGGTTACATGTCATTCCTTGGAACTGGGTGTGGAAGTACACTAAATGTCTGATATGGAAAAAGAACAAAATCCTTCAACAGGGGAAAACCATTCTTGGACAGTTATTTAAAAGTTGCTAGTAAAGTGAAATTACTCTTCCATGACTCAGTGAAGAATGGGAGAAGCTGTTATCACTGGTTTTCCTTATATTCTCTTTGCCATGATGATTATCTTCAGATATCTGGGCTGTTAATGATGCTTGAAAAAAGGCTGGCAAACTCTGAGTTCGCTCTGGCTCACTCAAGCTGTGCTAGTCACGGTGCCATTATCCTGAACCAGGCTAAGGTTATGCCTCATTTTGCAATAAAGGAGTATTTCTGGTGATCTCTGCACAGAGGTAGCAGCAAGGCAAGAGGGCTCACACATAAGTGTATCTTGTCATTTACAAAACTACAGTGGCCTGCTGGAGGACAAAGTCAGTATTCCAGTATCATAGGTTTATGTCCCTACCTTCTGCAGCAGAAGTGTCTTGTGCTCTTGGAATGGTGAAGAAAGAGTGGGGGGAACATTACATGTATTTGAGGGTTTCTTGATATTAAACAATTGTTGCAAATCTATTTGAATAACCATGCAAATAAATGGCATTGTTAGAGTATGATTCAAATCTGAAAGAGTGCTGCTCTTTTACCATTACAATAATTCTTACAGACTTTGGGTTTGGGATGGAGGTCAGAAAGCTCCAAATTCCTGTACTAACTTTACAGACTGCAAGAACTAGCTCATGATTGCTTACATCTAGATTGTCTCTACATGAAATGCAGCATGGTACTAAAATTTATTATCTAACCAAATCTCTATGCATAGACAACCCAATATTCCCAGTTCCACCTATGGCCAGTGTTTCTTTTTAAAACTTCATGCACAGTGCTTTTCAGGATGTCAGCCTCTGCTTAGAAGTAACAGACATCACTCTGAGCTTCTGCAAAACGTGTTCAGGTGAGTTCCAGCTTGCAGGTGTTGAGTGATTTTAGCCAAATATATAAGCTATACTTAACCATAACCAGTCTTGAGTTACACTAGTGGCTTTAAATGCAAGGTGTCAATATTCGTGTGTTCAACAACTGGAAATACTATCAAGAAACACTTGGCAATTATTGTACAAGTTAAGGTAGTCAAGAAATACTCTTAAGAAATAGTATTTGTGTCTATCTAGGATATTCTTATTCCATCCCTTGAAACACTGCTGCAGATGACATAGCAGCCTCGAGTCTGTCTGGGGTAAGCTCAAGAGAAAATATTCCTGTCTTCAGTGCTAGTTGGTGTAGCTTAAGAGACAGGTGACTGCTGAGGGACTTAGACTAAACCATCTCCAGGACAACTGCTTTTCCTTTTTTAGAAAGCTAAAGCATACTGTTAAACAGCAATGCATTGAAAATGATGTCTCCTGAGGCCTCTGTATGATGACAGGCATCAGTGCTGTTAATTGCCCACTGTAATATGCGATTTGTTTCTTTTAATAAGCTTCAGTGGTTCCTGAGCATAAAACAGTATATGCACACACAGATCAATGCTTTGTCTCTGCTAGCCAAAAATAGCAATTTTCCTTCCTTACCATGTTGGGAAGATGATTTCCAATATACTCTCCTGCATTTTGCTATGGGATGTGTGGTGGCTTGCTCTGCAGTGGTTTGTTTGGCTACATTAATCCAAGTGGGCTCTGTGCAAGTCTAAACCTGGCTTTCGCTGCCCCCATCAGGCACTCCTCTGGCCAAATTACATTGGCACAGCATTATGGGAGACTTGTCCCATGCTTAGACGGTGGTGCTTCCAGCCCTCCAAGGTGAGGTATTTTGCAGCTGCTGGTGGTGATGGTAGAAGTTCTGAAAGAAAAAAGCCAAGCAGAAACTTGCGGCATCATGAGAAAAGTCCTTATACTTCTCTGACTGTGACAGGGTTATGAATCAGCCTTGGCTTTCAATCCTGCAGTCTCCAGGGTTGCACTTCAGTCTGCAATTCCTTCCTTCTCCTCTGCGAAGGCAGGAGAGAGCTCACTGCTTTCCTAACCAGGTCTGCACGTGTTTCCTAATAGCCAGTAGCTCCTCAAGCAAGAAAAGACCAAATTTTCTCTGCAGTTCAGCTTAGGAGTGACAATCAACTAATGGGAGCAAAAGGGATTTGGGGGCAGAATTGCAGAAATAACTCTAGGTGAGTGACAACTGGCAGGGAAGCTTGTATTTTTTTATGTTGGTGTAATAAGGACTTAAGAAATTAATGTTTTCATTAGAAGACATGAAAGTATTTGAAAACAGAAGCATGACTCCCCATGTGACAATGAGTCACTCCTGGATACTCTCACTCAACAGAGCTAAATGACAGTCTTAGTGTAAATAAGAATTGGGTCTAAATACTTTTAATATGTGGAACTGACTATAGTTGTGATTCCTTTGATTTGTTTCAGATTATTTCCATATAAGTTAGAAATGTGCTCTATCCTGTACACATTGAGTTCAAGTGCTCACTTGCTAGAGGATGTAATGTTAATAAAGTGGAAGTTTTTTTCCCAATAGTTCAATGAGGGAATAAATGTTTTTCTCCTCTTCCCAGTATTCTTGGGCTTTCTGGGTGGACACCTAAAAGCAGATATCTTCTGCACTAACACTATGTTTCTGGGCCAGCCATTCACTGAAAGGGGGCCTTTCAATGAACACCTTTAAGGAAGCCTAGAGTTGAGTTATGTCTTAAGTGATGCCATGAGTTGTCAGTGCTTCTCCAGAGCAATGCTGAAATTACAGCAGGATTTACTCACACAGAGGAAGGCAGTGTCATCCAAATGCTCCAGGAAGCAGAAATCCTTCCTAGCACTGAACAAGCAGGAAGACCCGAGTTTCAAATGGGATGGTTTCCCTTGGCTGCTGGATTCTTCTGGAAAGAGTAAGCACTGTTGGTCAACAAATGACTGTACCATTACTATTGTGTCATATGATGTTGACACCTCTGCTTAAATCTCCAGCTAGTGTTAACTTAACTTACTAATGTTAAGTAATATTTATTCTAGAGCCTAGACACTGACTTGTTCCTTTGAAGTGTTTTAGCTTTTAGGATGCACTTGTGTTGATTGTGAGGTTCTGATTTCTACTGGAGACTGATTATCTTTTGTAATTGCATTAACTTTGGGGTTTCTACTGGCTTTGCCTTTACAGAATTATTAATAAAATGAATTTCTGATCAGAAATCTAGACTGTAGAGCCTATTACACTTTGCTGGGGAGATGAAGAGCTTCATTGTCAAGTGATGTGGGATGCTCAGCATTAAACATAGCATTAGGTGTAGGACCTGCTCCCTCTGTAACATTAACAAAGCATATAGGGAAAGTAGCAGCAAACCTAATGGGAGAGATGGCTGGCAAGGATGTAAGATAAGGAAGGGATAACTTAAAAAAAACCCCCCAAAAACACAAGACAAAAAAAACCCAAAACCCAACAAACTGCAAGAACAGTTCCCATGAAGTATGGCCATAGCTCAGATTGTAGCCTAGAAGGGAAGATTTCTGTCAGTATTCCCCAACAGAAAAATTGATCCTTTCTGAGGAGGGGGAACATAATCTCAATTTCTCTAACATGCTATATTTCTGTTCCAATTTTTTTCATATTCAATGACATTATTATACTTCTAGTTGCTCTGTTACTCAGATTTCAATCTGCTTTTGTGGAATACCTTGTTTACTAAGGAGATGGCATTAGGAATTCCTCAGGCTGTAGTGTCAGGTAACAGTTTCTATAGTGATTTTGAACCATGATCCAGAATGCTGCTTCTGATCATGTAGGCAAATAAAAGCTTAAATAAAAAGGAGTTCAGTATAAAGTGAATATTGCTAGGCTTTTGTACAGCAAGGTTTGTTAGTATTCAGTTTAGTGGTCATCTCATAAATCCATAGGGCTAATGGGGTTGTTGTTGGTCCCCATTAACTTGCATATGCTTCAGTGTCTACCTAAGAAAAGCCTCCTCAGCCTGCTTCTGACACTACTGCATAGTGCTGCCTTCCTCAAGCCTTTGTGGTCTTGCATTAAGAGGCAGTGCAGAAAGATGCCTTCCTTATAACAATGTTCTCCAGCCTACGTGGTACAAAATACTACTTATTTTCATATGTTGCTATGTGCTGATACACATGTATGTCAGTAATGTGCATATATGTATTTATATGCAGGTACCACTCAGGTTTTGCTAACCTGAGACATCTCTCAATGCCAAAAGCCATTTCCATGTGACTTTACAGAATATGCCTGTTTCCTTTCCTTCACTGATCACCATCTTAATGCTTGTTTTAGCATACTTGTAAGCCTGCAGCTGCAAGTGTTTACTCTCCTTAAATACCTATCTAGAACTGTTTTACCTATTTGAGCTATTTATTAATTACTTGTTTGAATAACACCCATGAGTCCAAGATAAGGCAAGGCCCCACTGAGGCAAGTACTGTGCAAATACATAGTAAAAAACCTTGCTTTGAAGAGTTTCAATATAAACTGTATTCCTTTGATCAACAATACATGATGGACTGCTGTGCCAATCTTGGTCCCCTCTGAAGCTGTCAGGCTTCTAATTTATCCTTTATTTGATCCTGTAAATTGCAGAGTGGAGGCCTAGATCAACAAGATGGCTGAGGTGGGAGGAAGGAGAAAAGTACAGTGGAAATAAGAGCAAAAACAATGGTGTATTTTCTATAACTGAGCAATGGCTAAATAACAAGAGAGAAATTATTTGAGATATGACAAGTCCACAGTCATGAATGATACAGTGAATGGAAACTGGGGTAGGATGTTGCCTCTTCTAGAACAAGAGCTACAAGGCATTGTGGTAACTTAGTAGGTGGCTAATAGGTGTGTGGGATGAGTTAAAGGAGGTAATCTGTCACACAACAGGTAGTTAAGCTGTTGATGTACTTGCCACAGGATTCTGCACATGCTGAAAGCTTATATGGGCTCAAAGTGTGACTGGACAAATTAATGGAATAAAAAGTTGTTGCAGGCTATTGAACAGAGCCATTGCCTCTGGCACAGGACAAACAGGGAAAAAACTTTCTGGTGGCCCAGGAAGTAACAACTTTGTTCTCCAGTTCTAACCTCTTATATTTGCAGATATCCATGTCTGGACACTGTCTGTCATGGGACATCCGTCCTTGCTGTGACCTGGTATATCCTGATCTTATCCTTATGTGCTTTTTCATTTGGCATAATCTTCTTGGGGAAGTCTGGTATGGTAACTTACTAGTAGCCACTAGACTTTGTTGCTGTTAAATTTACCAAAACTTTTTTACCTTATGAACATACTGGCCGTTATTACCCTTTCCCCAGCACTGCAGTTGGTCATTTCTGTAAACGAGTCATTGTTCTTCCTTGAGTAGCCTGTAACTGTCAAACTCTTGAACAGTAAATGGGCATGTTACTACTATGCCAACCAGTTGGAACTGTTCCTTCAACTATCACCAAAGGCTATCTTCTGTTGGTCTTCCTAATACCCACTGGCCCTGGGAGCTGCTATTTCTCTTACACTGAAGCCAAAATAACTAATTTGGAGGTTTAGGAAGTAATAGCAAGGCTGGAAACAAGTGAAGCTGAGAAAAGGCTAAAATCAGATGTAGAAATAAATTCCAGTTGTGCATAAATGTGCAGATAACTTTAGCAATGGATGGTTTATAGTGGTAGATGCATAAGAGGCCAGAATAAAGCAAGTTTGCATGGATGTAATACTGATTCACAGCTTGTCTCCTTTGGATTCACTGATATAAAATAAAGGAGGACATGCAGACTTAATTCCCAGGCCAAGAAGCCAGATATTTGGATGTCTCTATTAATGGAGAGACCATCTCAGTTGACATAGCAACCCTGTGAAGTCCTCTGCATGCTATGCTCATCTTTTATGGGTCCCAGACCTAAAAAAGCAGAATCTTAGAGTGTCCTACCTTGCCAGGAGAGGCAGTGGGATCAATGCCAAGATAGTGGCGCAGCAGGGAAGGGATGCAAGCAAATGGTGTTTACTAAAACTTGATAGATCTAAGTTGGTATCCTAGTATTTCTGTGCAAGAATTGTAGCTATATGCACAGAGGAAAAAGGTGGTTCTGGAAAGCAGCAGTGTGTGGAGGGATTTTCCGATAGAACCTATGGAAAGCTCATCCTTCTGGAGGAGCATTGTCAGACTGAACACAGGAAGATGCAACGAATGCTCAGAAGTGGTAAGAACTCAACTCGGATTTTGTACTAGTTCATTATTGAGAGCATTCAGGCACCAGCATTTGTCATGGAAGTCAACAGATACTTGAAGAGCCTTGAAAACTAAGCCTTTGTTGCCTAAACAAGGTGTTTGGCTGTAAGCTTTTTTTTTTTAAACTCTCTGCCTATGATATTTAGGCCTGAGTCATGGGGAGCACTTTCTGTGCAATGAACTCTGTAGGTGCAAGGTGCTTGGTCCAATCTTCCTTCTACTTCAGATGCCTGTAGGTTTCCCCCAGTTACACAGGGAGATCATAGAATATCTGCTATGGAGCTGTATTTTAATATGGGGACCTGCCATTCTTGCAGTTTGCTTCTGAATCCATGATTTTTTTGACAAGTTATCACTGTCTTTGCACAAGGCATGGATGTAGAAGATAATACAGAAATAGGATAATAACCTAGAGAAAGCTCCAGGAATATAAGTAATAACACTTTGCAAGATAGAAACATCTGCACAGTGCACTTATGTATATTCTGCATACTGCACATCTTTTCTTCTTTGAGACCCAGTGGATAACTTTGAGCAACAGTACCTGCAGAGGCAGTATAATCATCACAGCTGTCAGTAAAGCCTACATTAATGTGTCTTGAAAGAGTGATTAATGGGTTTTGACAATATCATTGCATTTCATATTTAATCAGATTATGCATCTGTTAGGAATGGTGCACTCCTAACATCTGCAGTCAGAACCCATGATCTGCATCCAGATCATCAGTTTGGCAGGAGCACGCAGCATGGTCTATGGCAGGCTTTTGACGAGTTAAAGGTATGTGCTGTCTGTTGGGTTTTTAAAATCAGGTGTGTTCACCTGCATGCTTCCCGTGTGTTTCTGTATGCTCATAGTCTTTTCCTGGTGAAAATACCACTATGGCAAAGTATACAGCCTGAAGACAAACTAAACTGAGTATTTCACTGAAGGGGAAGGCTGGTGCAAGCTAATGTTAGTACACATAGCTCAGTATATACATACCTAATGCTTGCTTGGTTTCCAGCTCTGCTAGGTGCTTCTTGTGAGTTCTGTCAAGTCTTAAGAACTTTCCCTATTTTTATCTGGACCTCATGTTCATCTTTGGTTTGGTTGGTAGTTAGTGCTTTCCAATGTTGTATGACCATGGTAGGATGAAGGCAACTTTGGATACTACGCTAGTGTACTATCTATCTGTACAGTAGAAATATAAAGGCTTATGATTTGAAGATCATATACCTATTTGGACAGCTCTTGAAATACATGGGAATCTCTGCCTGGAAATGCATGGAACAAAATGTATGTGCTTCAGCTAAAGGCTGATGTCCAAACACATGTTTTAGAATAATTCTGCTTTGAATTCTTTCTGAAACAAAGCAAACTGTATAAGTAATTTCTGTGTTACTCTTTCTGTTTGTTTTGCCTCAGCTATCAAAACATTACTCAAATAGGAGTGAACCTGAGCATAGTATCACAAATACATGTAGGCCAGGAATTTAAAAAAAAAAAATAATAAAAAAATCATTTAGAGTAACTTTTTTTTTTTTAGTGTCTACAGCATGAAGAACCTCCCCAAAAGCTGCCGGGGATTTATTCCTGGATGCTCCTGCTGTGTACTGGCTGGGTATGAGGTAGTCCTTGCAGGGCAGGAGCAGGAAGGGAAAGGCAGTGAAGCTGAAAATGAGATGCTCGGCATAATGCACACAATGGTTTTGGTTTTGCTAGGCACCCAACAGGGAGCACTCACTGAGCAGCTCCTCCTGATAGCAGGTTAGGGGGTGTAGCAGGGGATAAGCTGCGCTATGAAGTGAAATAAGTTACTGGTGGCATCACATGGTGAGGAGCAGTTGTGACTCTGAACAGCCCCATTCTCTCATCTTTGCAGATATGTCTCAGGGCTTAAAAGCAGACTGCAAAAGTACACACCATGGTGAGTATGAGCAGGAGCTAAGTGTAAGCCTTTATTGTACAGTTAGACATGGTATCCCTATGATTTGTTGAACTGTCACCATTGTTACGTGAATTTTACCTCTTTGCTATCCTACAGACCCCACCAGTGCATGTGGGAGCAGGGCTTGCAAGCAAGCTGCAGCTTTCATGGGGAAAGACGATTTCTAGTTTCACCTCACTCATTTCTTCCTGTCAGTGACTTCATGATACACAGGGTCTTCAGCAATCTCACACTTCCTTTGGAAGATGAGGTCCCTGCTTTGACAGACTGAGAAGAATTAATTTTCCATTTAAATACCAGCTGTCACCCCAGACTGGTTGCATGACCATCTATGTCTGCAGGGCAATTTTCTTTTCAGAAAAACAAGTCATCTTATTTGCTCTGTGAATCTTTAAAATGGGGGGTTATTGGTTTTTAAATAAACAATAAGAAATTAAAAGATATTCCAGCCAACAAAGACAGAATAACAGCCTATAATTCCCTTGTTGTGACTATTGTGAAAAGCAGTATGTTGTTGGATAGGTTTACGTCATCTCTTGGTGTCTACTTGCCTTCAGAAGTGTCAAAATGTGTCCAAATGTCCATGAACAGACGCAGGGAGCTGTTTTGACTGAGTAATAATTACACACTGGTACAACAAAAAGATATCAGTGATTCATAATTTGGTTAGATAAATCCTCAGTTTTAATATCAGGGGGAGAGGATGGGACTCTCATTCAACAGCATCATCTCCAAAACGGTCTTAAGGCTTTACTCCACTTTCAGTAATTTCTATTGTATACCTTTTTTTGCAGTGAGGTTGGAGCCCTGTTGTGGGAGATCCTGTTTTCATCCAATGTCGAAAAGCTGCCTG